>NW_024396366.1:9771452-9885710 GCF_016617805.1 Bactrocera tryoni | reverse complement strand
GAAATAAAAATTGCAACTAATGGCAAAATTATAATTTATATTGTTAGCCTCCCAATCGTAGATAACCAAAATTGTGAAACAGTAGATATTAGGGCAGTAAAAAATAAGGGGAGGATCAATAAGATAAATTTTAATACAATTTTAAACTGCGAAAAGGGAATTTATGGAATAGAAAATTATTGTAAGAAATATATTTAGATCGTTAATAAAGCACTTACACTCGAGTACCACTTATAAGTTAAAATGCGAATTATTTCGGATACATAGATTAAAGTTTATTTTAGTTTTATTAAGTTGTGATCGTTACAATTAAGATGATTGTATAAAAAACGGCTCCGAGGATAACGAAATGATTTGTCGATTCCTTCGTTCGGTTTATTAGATGACCGAGATCGGTGACGGAAAAAAAGCGTAAGTTGATATGAGCACAGGATCGTTGAGGTAACGCGGCACAGTGCACAAGCGAAAGTCTTGTAGACGAATTTTTCTATGCGGATAGTGTGTGACGAAAAGTGTCAGCTTCCCCGTTGTCCATTCCTTTTGTTGGTTGAGTTGGTATAGGTGTGGTGAGTTATTAGTTTTGCTTTGCAGTAGCATTTTGTTAGGGTGCGTCATTTTATCCCGGGTAGAGTGGGGGGATGCTTAACTCATTTAAACATCCTGGGCCCCCTAGGCGAATATTTCGCCTAGTATTCTTCGTATGTATGTACATATGTTGGCGTACTGCTAGTGGAATACATGACGACCAGCGAATATTTTGAGATGGAGTTCTAATTGATATATGCATATATATGATATATGTATATGTGTAGAAAACGGCCTTTTGTTTGTTATGACCTTTAATAATTAAGATAAGCACCTTTATTTTGCTTGTTTATTTAATTTCCCTGGCGACTTATTATACAAGCATTTGCGATTTTTTCTTTTATCAGTTTATTGTGCGCTTTATTTATTACTTGATTTTCTGTATTATTGCCGATTTTTGCAGTTTTATTTTATTTTATTCGTTTATTAGTTTTTTTTTTTTTATCGGCTTATTAAGGACAGCAACTTCATGCCTGGCTCAGGTATGGCCAGAATGGGTGCGCCTTTGAAAACATACCCTGTGGTTAGGGCTATTAAGTGAGATGGATCTTGCGAGCGCACAGTGAATCGACTCTTGTTTACAATGACACAATTTTTCACAATTAATTTGAAGCTTTTTACAGCTGATTCCCATAATCACCAATATGAGGAGCGCTTATGTAGATGATTTTTTAGAAAATTTGTAATTTGACAAATAGTAGTGCGCCACCGCTTAAGTATTCGTTCAGGATTGTGCGCTTTTTTTCCATTATTGGCGAAAGTCATCCTGCGGGGTCGAAAGGTTACGAACATATATTTGTGTTTTTATATGAGGTTGTCAGAGGGAATCTGACTTGGCTTTTTCTACCTTTATGTGGTGTATTGCAAAATTGTGGCTCTAGTGGTTGTCGTACGACGTACCGGCCGTTATTTGATCGAGTAGTTGTGGCTTTAAAGATGTCTTCACAATACTGATCTTCAAGAGTTTTGTTAGTTATAGGGGGAAGTTTCCTTAACTTTTGAAATGTCCTTAATTGTGAATTAAGGTATTTGTTTTTATTATACTCAACTTGAGTTGGTATGGTGGTGACCAGTTCTGTAACTAGTCCATTTTGTGTTTCGCTGTGCAGCGTTTGAGATTTTTTATTGCCTTTGAACAGCATGGTGTCTCTTGGCAATTTTTAGTAATTTTGGCTTTCGGGATTTGCTTTTGTAATTAAACCCGTGGTTCTTTTTGTATATGCGCTCCTTTGAGGTGCGATGGGATATGTGCTTTGTAATGAAACATTGAATGATGTCTTTTATGACAATATAAGCAGTTAAATTTGCTTTTGCAATTTTAAGATTATGTGTATGGGACAAGCAGTTTGTGCAAGGAGTCTTCTTGATCTGACAAAGTGGTCACTTTCGTTAGTGTTTAATTTTGGAAACTTCTCGCACGTTTTAAGCTTGTGCCCTCTTGTGCATAGTTCGCATGACGTATGTTTTTTTTGTTCGGATGTGAACGTTTGTGTTTTGTAAAAGCTTTTATTTAAATTTTTGTTGCTTCTAGCTTGGGGTCTATTTAAGCTTACATTTTGGTCGCGTTTAATGTTCTTAGTCTTGATTATTTTTTCTTCTAACCTTACCGCAATTTCATATTGGGTAGTGAGAATATCTTGCATTTGTTGCCAGGTGGGCACTTTTTTCGTGATGAGAGCGATTGCTCCCATAAAAGTAATGACTTTTCTGGTAATGCAGCGGTGCAAATGTTTACCAGAATTGGGTCCCAGCTGTCTGTGGGAATATTTAGTGTCGATAGAATCGACAAACAATTCGAAACAGTGGATTCTAGTTTGATGAATTCTACACTTGTTTCTTTCTTATTTTTTGGCAAGTTCATTAGTGTCGTTACTTGTTTATCGACCAGTATTCTTTCATTTTCGTATCTTTGCTTTTAGAGCTTCCCAAGCCAAATTGAAATTATCGTCATTAAGAGCGAACTGTTTTACTATTATACCTGCTTGACCTTTAGTTTTGTATCTGAGGTGATACAATTTTTGCGCATGTGATAATTGAGGATGGTTTATGTACACGGCCGTGAACATGTCCCGGAAGGACGGCCATTCTTCATAACCTCCGTAAAAGGTTTCTGTGTCACATGCGGGCAACTCGAGGTGGATGCCTGAACTTGCCTTTTGACTGTCTGTTTGTGGCTGCTCTACTCTACTGTGGGGAGTAGGTGCAATGGCTTTAATGAGCTTTAGTTGATCGGAGATCATAGCTTTTGTTTCTTCGTACTGGTCTAAGCAGTTTTCGTAAATATCGTATGCCGATAATTTGAAATTTTGAGGTAGATCTGAATCGTCAGAGTCGTATCCAAAAATTGTTGAAGATTTATATTTCACTGATTTCTAGCAACGATTCCGAGTTTTCCGTGAATCGGTGAAGAGAGAGTAAAGAATCTCTAGTGCAGTATCTTGTTAAACTGTCACTTTCTGAAATAAATCTAGCAATCTGTTTTGAGCGTGTAGCTCCAGGTGTGCTATGATTTTTGTTATTGTTTCATTATTTTAGTTCTATGAAAATATTTTTTAAAATGAAGAAAAAGTTTCTCAGTGTGAACTGAATACTATTTTAAGTATATAAACGTTTTTTTTTTCGTAAAGACGGATTATTTGTTTATTAATACCGTTACTTGTTTACTTGCTATTTAAATTTGTTTTTTATTTTATATGATTTGTTTTCAAACCACAATATTATTTTTAAGTATTTTCTATATAGGTATATAGGCACACCCTAATAATTGGCTTGTATGTACTTGGTTCTGTGCAATTGAGAGCTCGTCGAAGAGATCAATATGCTTTGTACATAAGTATGCACGACTTATTAGTGCTAATGCATGTGGGCAAAGAATATGCTGTAATGTTTTTTTTTTTTGTTTTTCTTGCAATCCAGCTTGTTTTTGTTTGACAAAGAACAAGTGGTATTGCAGAAGAGATGCTAATATGGACTTTAAAAAGATGTGTATGTTTAAATGCACATGTGTGTATGTACGTATGTTGGAATGTATGTTGTTCAAATTTATAATTTGATGTATATTTCGTTAATCTGATTTTTAGTTTTGCATACGTTCTAATAAATGTATTTTGTAAAAGTCAATTTTACTTTGTCTTACCGTTTAGTTTTTTACGGAAAATTAAGATAACCCTTTTTTGGAAAATTAATTAAAATTTAAAATTTTAATAATTTAGCATATGGTACCCAGTATAGGGTATAAAATTACAGGCAGATTCTATGCCGTATTTTCGCTCTGAGAAGAGAGTGTGAAGGCTAAATAAAGAATGTGCAGGTATTCTCCCGCATGCACTTTGTATGTTGTTTGTTGATTTGTAAGAAGTTAGGTTTATGTTTATTATATACTTTGTTTATGTTGCTGATATGAACATGTACATATGTATATAGTATGAACATATATTAAAAATATGTGTATCGGAGAAATATATTTCCTTTGGGTAAATATGCGAATATGTATGTATGTGTGTCTTAATTTTTTTATATGTTACGTTTTATGTAATGATATTATTGTTTGCCTTCGCTTACAAATTTTAAGCAATCCTGCTTATTACTTGATAAGTAAAAGAGGTATTGCAGGATACAAGTGCTAGTAAATTCTTTAGTATTTTTTTATCAAGCGCATTTTTTATTACAAGTTTTATATCGGATAAAACTGTAATATTGGTCATACATATTTGCATATATTAAATTAAGATGAACATAATACGCTCACTTGGCACTCTGAATGAATTATATTTATAGGGTGTATGTCTGCGCAAATGTTGCCTGCTTTCAGCTTTCTGCGTTTTGTTCCCCGCTCCTGTGTTCCAGCTGGCTACCTCCTTATGCTTTGTTTGTTTTAATTGTTCGCGCCCGTTTGATCCGTTTTTAGTGTATGTTGTTTAGTGTTTTGAATTTCGCGCCCGATTTATGTTTTATTTGGTTTTTGCTTTGAAATTTTTTTTTGTGTTTGTCACTTCACCTTTTTTGTAATTTTTGTACTACATATAAATATATTTTAATTTGTTTTGTTCTGTTTATGTTTGTTTTTTGTTTTCTCATCACCACACTTTTTGTTATGTGTTATGTATCATTAGGTATACATATACTTATATGTGTATACATATGTGTTTTATTTTTTGTGTCACTGTACTGCTAAATTAATTTTTATGTCGCAGTTTTGGTTTTTTTTTTGTTTTTGTTCCACTGCACTTTTTTTGTTTTTTATTTTTTTGACTTCTTTGTTGTAAATAAGTATACAAAATTTAATTTTCCTTTCGCATGTGTATATAGTATATATAAGTATATAGGTACTTTTTTCTGTTTGAGACACTTTTCGTTTTTTAATCTTAGCACACTGTGCTCTGTTCGCTTGGTTGCTTTTTTATTGTTTTATTATTATTTTTTTTATTTTTTTGCTTTTTGCTATCACGCACTTAAGTTTGTATTTTATGTCTTCTTTTTCTCAAAACGTTTTTGATTTTGTTTACGCTTTTCGTAACACAAAATTTTATTTGAATGTTTATTTTTTTGTTTAAAGATCAGCAGCAATGCACTATTTTTAACTATACGTGAACACTTTTTTGAACTCACTGTATGTCAAAAACGAATGTGACTGGGCGGCTTGTGTAGAACGAATAGAATGTGACGAAATGTGTCCTTTCCTCTTTGTCCATCCCTTTTGTTGAGTGGGTTGAATAATGTAGAAGTGTGGCGAGTGAGTATGATGTCATCGGACGTGGTGAGTTGAGCTGTTCCATTAGGATGCGCCAGTTTTATCGAGTATAGGAGGTGGATGCTTAACTCATTTAAACACATTTCTTGATTTATTTGAATGAGTGCGAATGAGAAAACATATTTGTCAATAGTGCCAAAAAAAATATCAAAGGGTAATAGGGAGGATGGGGTCATGTGTAGAAGTTCACGCAAGTGAGGAAAGTTCTCTGATCGCCATTCACTTGGGAGTGGCCAGAAACGATTCTTTTACATATGACCCAAGCAGCTCACGACTTCCGGTCTTTGACCAAGTATCCTCTGGGTAGCCTAAGAACATCCCAGTTCGAAGGTGAGCTAAAGTGAGAAGGCGAAACATCCCCTGCATAGGGTTGTGCGCTGGGTTTGGGACCCGCCACGTAAAAAGCCTATCCCAATGAAAAGCGACAAACAGCCTCGGATGAGAACCCCTCTTTTGATGACGACCATGGCAAACGAAATAAGGACAACGATATCAGGGCATGCACCTGGAATGTCCGGTCCCTTAATTGGGAAGGTGCCGCTGCCCGGCTGGTTGATGTCCTCGTAAAAACAAAGGCTGACATCACCGCCGTCAAAGAAATGCGATGGACGGGACAAGGACAGAGACGAGTAGGTCCTTGGTGACATTTACTACAGTGGCCATATAAAGGAGCGCAAGTTTGGTGTGGGATTCATGATGGGAGAGAGACGCCGTCGCCGAGTACTATCATTCACTCCGGTGAATGAACGTCTAGCCACAATCCGCATCAAAGCGAGGTTCTTCAACATATCGCTGATCTGCGCCCACGCTCCGACGGATGAGAAGGACGATGTGACCAAAGATGCCTTTTATGAGTGCTTGGAACGCACTTATGGGAGATGCCCCCGCCACGATGTCAAAATCGTGCTTGGCGACTTTAACGCCAGGGTGGGCAAAGAAGGTATATTTGGCACTACGGTCGGTAAATTCAGCCTCCACGAGGAAACATCCCCAAATGGGTTGAGGCTGATCGACTTCGCCGGGGCCCGAAATATGGTTATCTGTAGCACTAGATTCCAGCACAAAAAAATTCATCAAGCTACCTGGCTGTCTCCGGATCGAAAAACTGCCAACCAGATCGATCATGTTGTGATAGACGGAAGACACGTCTCCAGTGTTTTAGATGTGCGTGCGCTTCGAGGTCCTAATATCGACTCGGACCACTATCTTGTTGCAGCCAATATTCGCACCCGCCTCTGTGCAGCAAAAAACGCACGCCAACAAACACAAGGAAGGTTCGACGTCGAAAAGCTGCAATCACAACAGACTGCCGAACGATTTTCTACTCGGCTTGCACTCCTGCTCTCTGAGAGCACTCATCAACAACTCGGTATAAGGGAACTGTGGGACGGCATTTCAAACTCCTTAAAGTACAGCTGCATCCGAAACCCTTGGTTTTCGGAAAGTGCAAAAGAACAACCCCTGGTACGATGAGGAGTGCCGCGCCGCAGCGGAGAGAATACAGGCTGCCTACCTCGCAACGTTACGTTCGACCACAACACGTGCGGGATGGGATAGATACCGAGAATTGAAGAAGGAAGTGAGACGCATCTGCAGACAGAAAAAGAAAGAGGCCGAAATGCGTGAGTATGAAGAGCTTGATAAGTTGGCTGACAGGGGTACGTGCTCGAAAATTCTACGAAAAAATGCGGCGGCTTACAGAAGGTTTCAAGACCGGAGCATACTCTTGTAGAACCCCCAAAGGTGATCTAGTGACCGATGCCCAGAGCATACTTAAATTATGGAGGGAACACTTCTCCAGCCTGCTGAATGGCAGAGAATGCACAACGCCAGGAGAAGGCGAACCCGATTCCCCAATCGATGACGATGGAGCAGACGTCCCATTGCCCGACCATGAAGAAGTTCGAATAGCAATTACCCGCCTGAAGAACAACAAAGCGGCGGGGCCGATGGATTACCGGCCGAGCTATTCAAACACGGCGGCGAAGAACTGATAAGGAGCATGCATCAGCTTCTTTCTTTGTAAAATATGGTCGGACGAAAGCATGCCCAACGATTGGAATTTAAGTGTGCTATGCCCAATCCATAAAAAAGGAGATCCCACAATCTGCGCCAACTACCGTGGGATTAGCCTCCTCAACATCGCATATAAGGTTCTATCGAGCGTATTGTGTGAAAGATTAAAGCCCACCGCCAACAAACTGATTGGACCTTATCAGTGTGGCTTTAGACCTGGAAAATCAACAACCGACCACATATTCACCATGCGTCAAATCTTGGAAAAGACCCGTGAAAGGAGAATCGACACACACCACCCCTTCGCCGATTTCAAAGCTGCTTTCGACAGCACGAAAAGGAGCTGCCTTTATGCCGCGATGTCTGAATTTTGTATCCCCGAAAAACTAATACGGCTGTGTGAACTGACGTTGAGCAACACCAAAAGCTCCGTCAGCATCGGGAAAGACCTCTCCGAGCCGTTCGATACCAAACGAGGTTTCAGATAAGGCGATTCCCTATCGTGCGACTTTTTCAACCTGCTTTTGGAGAAAATAGTTCGAGCTGCAGAACTAAATAGAGAAGGTACCATCTTCTATAAGAGTGTATAGCTGCTGGCGTAAGCCGATGATATTGATATCATCGGCCTTAACACCCGCGCCGTTAGTTCTGCTTTCTCCAGACTGGAAAAGGAAGCAAAACAAATGGGTCTGGCAGTGAACGAGGGCAAAACGAAATATCTCCTGTCATCAAACAAACAGTCGTCGCACTCGCGACTTGGCTCTCATGTCACTGTAGACAGTCATAACTTTGAAGTTGTAGATAATTTCGTCTATTTAGGAACCAGCGTAAACACCACCAACAATGTTTGCCTGGAAATCCAACACAGGATTGCTCTTGCCAGCAGGTGCTACTTCGCACTGAGTAGGCAATTGAAAAGTAAAGTCCTCTCTCGACGAACAAAAGCTAAAGTCTATAAGTCGCTCATAATTCGCGTCCGTACTTCAGCACGCTCTCCGACAAAATATTTTAGAGAGAAAATAAAAAGTTGTCCGGACGATGAATCCGGCTTTAGACCGATTGTTGTCTGAAATGAAGAAGACTTCTTCTTCTGTACTGGCATAGACGCGGTAACACCCGAGTTATAGACTGTTTTGCTTCTCGTTTATTCTATTCGCTATTTTGCGCCAGTTTAAGATACCCAAAGCAATCAGGTCCTTTACAACCGGATCTTTTCAACGGAGTGAAGGCCTTCCTTCGTATTATTTTCTCTAGCAATAGAATGAAAAAGCCAAACGATAGGAAGTCTCCTTGTCTGAAACCTCGTTTGTCATGGGATGGCTTGGAGAGGCCCTTCCCGATCCTAGAAGATGCCAAAGCTACTTTCTTTGCTCACCTTGTCGTTAAAGTCACTAAGCACGATTTTGACGTCGTGGCGGTTGCGCTCCAAGCGCTCATAGAAGTTATCTTTGGTTTCATCGTTCTTCTCTTCCATCGCGACTTGGGCGCAAATCAGCGATATGTTGTAGAACTTCGCTTTATTGCGGATTGTGGCAAGACATTCATCCAGCGGGGTGAATGACAGTAATCGGCGACGGAGTTTCTGTCGCACCACGAATTCAACACCGAATTTGCGCTCTTTTATATGGCCACTGTAGTAAATGCCACAAGGACCTACTCGCCTATGTCTTTGTCCTGTCCATCGCACTTCTTGGACGGCTGTGATGTCAGCCTTTATTTTCACGAGGACATCAACCAGCTGCGCAGCGGCACTTTCCCAACGGACATTCCAGGAGCTTGCCCTTAAATCGGAAACCTCAATATGTTTGCAGTGGCCGAGAGCAAAGGGGGATTCTCTATTCATTAGGACTGCTGTTTATTTGGCAGGTCCCAAACCCAACGCACAACCCCGAGGAAGGATGTTTCGCTTCTCACTTTAACTTGCCTTCAAACGGATGCTTTTTGGCTACCCAGAGGATACTTTGTCTATATAACCCTTAATCTATCTCGATTAGTTTTGAATCATACCTACAACCGTTAGGCGAACAAAATTATTATATTTTGTAGCAACAAGTTGAAAGAGTATAGAAACAAGTAAGGAAGGACTAAGTTCGGCTGTCACCGAACATTTTATACTCTCGCATGATAAAGTGATAATCGAGATTTCATTATCCGTCATTTACATATTTTTCAAATACCGTATTTGTGTAAAGTTTTATTCCGCTATCATCAATGGTTCCTAATGTATATATTATACAGAGAAGGCATCAGATGGAACTCAAAATAGCGTTTCATTGGAAGAAGGCGTGGTTGTGAACCGATTTCACCCATATTTCGTACATGTCATCAGGGTGTTAAGAAAATATTATATACAGAAAATCATTAAAATCGGTGAAGTACTTCCTAAGATATGGTTTTTGGTCCATAAGTGGGCGACGCCACGCTCATTTGAAATTAAAAAAAAGCTTGGGTGCAGCTTCCTTCTGCCATTTCTTCCGTAGAATTTAGTGTTTCTGACGTTTTCTGTTAGTCGGTTCTGTTAGTCGCACTTTTAGTGATTTTCAACATAACCTTTGTATGAGAGGTGGGCGTGGTTATTATCCGATTTCTTCCATTTTGGAACTGTATATGGAAATTCCCGAAGGAGACGATTCTATAGAGGTTGGTTGACATAGCTAGAGTAGTTTCCGAGATATGTACAAAAAACTTAGTAGGGAGCGGGGTCTCGCCCACTTTGCCAAACAAATTACATCCAAATATGCTCCTCTCTAATGCGATCCTTTGTGCCAAATTTCACTTTAATATCTTTATTTATGTCTTAGTTATGACACTTTATAGGTTTTCGGTTTCCGCCATTTTGTGGGCGTGGCAGTGGGCCGATTTTGCCCATCTTCGAACTTAACCTTCTTATGGAGCCAAGAAATACATGTACCAAGTTTCATCATGATATCTCAATTTTTACTCAAGTTACAGCTTGCACGGACGGACGGACAGACAGACATCCGGATTTCAACTCTACTCGTCACCCTAAACACTTTGGTATATACCAGAGATCGGCATGCGCTGCTGTTTCTCTGACTTTAAGCCTACTTACATTAAAAGAAGTGGATGACTGAACGCCAGCGCAAAGCATGCAGTGCAAGCGCACACCACCACCGCATTTGACGATCAATTTAAGCTCGCATATACATATTGACTTCGGCAAAGAAGTGTTTCAAGTGTTACGCACGAAACAAGCAGACACTTTGTTTGATTTGTTGCCGAAGGCATAAGACACTGCGTTTAGCTTATTGCCGAAGGCATGACACTTTATTTGACTGTTTTTTACTGTATCAAGAATTCAACAATTCAAAGTGTCATGCCTTCGGCAATGAGCTAAACGCAGTGTCTTATGCCTTCGGCAACAAATCAAACAAAGTGTCTGCTTGTTTCGTGCGTAACACTTGAAACACTTCTTTGCCGAAGTCAATATGTTATGCGCACTCCTCGCTTTGCGCTGGTGTTCTTTCATCCACTTCTTTCTCTTTAGCATCACACTTATCAGTCAATGCAGTGTTCAGTCGCAGAAACAAGAAGTATTGACTAAGTGTACAATAATTGCGGCCACCGCATGCAGATCTCTGGAATATACGTAGGAGACGTACACGGACGGACAACTCGAAGCGGACAGACATATTAATATTAATATACATAAATTTATTATTATTTACTTAAATTTCTATCTAAACAACTATTACTTACATTTTTAACTTAAACTACATAAATACGAAAGAATGCAACCGTGCTATAGTAGCCATAGTCGACCCCAACCTGACGAATATGCTAGACGCGTACTCGACAACGGATAAGCTGGACAGTTGCTTTTTGAATGTGAATAAAGATACATCTAAATTAATATATACTTGCTTACTACAAATTCTGTGTCTACTTATTTCCTACAAATTTTGGGGACTCACCCAGAGAACTTAAAACATAGAGAAGGTGCAGGTTCGATGTCGAACAATTTATAAGATTGGAGTAAGGAATTCACCTCACAACTTCAGAATTCACGATGTGAAATGTTAACATTTTTAACAGTTCTCCACATATTCAAACAGAGAATATGAAGAGAAATAATATACGTTCGGCTTATGATGCCATAACATGTACATACATACATATGCGCAATCAGGGAATATCGAAGAAAAATAAGTTGTTTGATATTCCATTTTTAACAGCGAAAAATGTGTACAAATACAGCTCTCTCACATACTCATGAACAGGCATGGGCAAAGTCTTAGCAGGTGCTAAAAGAGCGTAATAGAGCCCATACATGAGCACACAAGTGCGTTCGATCGGTGTGAATTCGTTTGCCCATACACGGCACACAAATCCATTTTGCGTTCGTTCTTCAGAGAGTTAACATGTGCGACAGGCAAGCGGCGAATTTATTTCTAAAGTAGCACTTTTATATATTTCTTTGTATTTCGATAAGTTATTCCAACTTTTATTTTTCTTACATTATATGTATGAGCGCTTAGGCAAAAAGCAAAAACTTTGAAGCGTGATTTCTCGGTTTTTAATTTTTACGATTATTCTTAATTGGCGGACAGGATAGAAAAAAAACTAAACGTCGTATGGAATTAGGGCAAAGTTTATTATCATTGGCATAAAATTATCTTCTATTTAAACTAAAAAAAATTTTAAGAAAAGTCAAGTTTTAACATACTTTTAAACAGCATAAAGTAAAATTTTTTTTGATCAAAAGCCACTATTTATTCAATTTTTAATAAAATTTTAAATTTTACACTTTTTTTTTGGAATTTTCTTAGTTTAACTAGAAGATAAATTAATAAAAAATATGAATCTCTTTGACTTTTTTGTTTCCGATAGAAATTCATCTGCACCTGCATCCTGCCCGCCGTCCGAAAACTGCACATGCGAGATGCATCGGGCAATTGCTTCCCAAAGGCAGAATATCAAAGATTTCGTATCCAAAATTTGTGAAAGATGTTCAAATAAATAACTATAAAGCCTAAAAAATTTCGCTTGAATCAATTATTTCTTTCCTCCCAAAAATCCTCAAAAAAATCGATTTTTGAAGCCTCGAAAGCAGGCTCTGCCCTTAAACTTGCCATTGTCCGCGATCTTCACTGTTCGGCGACACGAGAGAAATGAGATTTTGTGCGCCGACAACGCCATACACGATACACATGCTCGCGCACCGATCGTAAAAATCAAACATTTTCGCGAACATGGATCGGTACGCGAACAAAGCCCATATTACGATAAACCGCAAGCGCACACATACCGATCGAACGCACTTGTGTGCTCGTGTATGAGTCTTATCACACGAAGCAACTTTTGTTGCGGCAACTCTTGGTTTATAGGCGAGGGGGCGACGAGGAGAGGGGAATCGCGCCGAGTTTCCAGTGTTCAGCAACTCGCTTTGTGTTCTTATTCGTAGCAGTTCGCTGCGACGTTTTTCGGCATTCGTGTTCTTTCTTTCGTAGTACATAGTTGCATTTGCGTATATTTTTTTTGAAATTAATATTTTGAATATATTTAAAAAATTTAATTTCATCTTTTGGTAAGTAATTTGCAAATATGTATACAAATATTCATAATATAATATAAATATTTTAGAAAATGGAGTATGAGGAAAAAATCGAATTAATTAAAGATATTGTGAAATGTATGGATGAAGCCATACAAATTGATTCAGACGATAGTAAGAAGGGTGATATATCTTTGTTTTAATAAATAAAATGTATTTCTTAATTGACAGAGCTGATTAATATATGTATGTGATAGAGTGGCCCAAATACCTATAAGGAAAAAGAAGCGACAATGGGTTAAAGTAAAGAGTAGACAATGGGTTAAAGTAAAGTGAAAGAGAATGAGAAAAAAACTCGAGCAGAGTTGCGCAACACAAGTTGCTCGTGTGAAGGTAATGGGCAACAGCAAAAGAGAATCGCCCGAGAATCAGCAACAAAAGTTGCTTCATGTAATCGTACACTATGGGCGCTTTAAGCTATCGTATACGTACACACACCGATTGTCACTAACACGCACAAGCGAAGAGCGTAAAACGAGCACTTACGATGGAACAAAGCGATGTTAAAATCAGTCTGCAATCAGAAGTTGAACTGAGCAGGTTGATGCGCATGAGTTGTATGCCGTATATAAATGAACACATATGCGAGTATAAACATGGAAGACCAAAAAACGTTTCAGACAGAGTGGGAATTTGAATTTTTTTTCTTTTGAATAATTCTGCGAAGCCGCAGTGCTTGTTATGTCAAAAAATTCCTATAGAACAAGGCTTTCAGACAAACATTTAGAAGACCTGCTTAGAATAAAGGTAGCAAATTTTGATATAAATTATGACGACCTTCTTAAATTTATTACAGAATGAACTCTTTTTTTTTTGACACTCGGATAATTGTTTGAAATTAACTGACCTCTTGAAATGTGTATTCATAATATTTCATATTATAATAGCTTTAACTTTATTGAAGTTTCGTTATAGATTTAAAATATTCGATGAATTCAAATATAGATTTATATTTTCTTTTCATATACAAATTTAATCTATTTTTAAGTTTTTAAATGAATTAGATTACTAATATAATAATAATTAACTAATAACTTAAATTTTATTCTTGCTTGAAATTAAAAATAATTATATTTTATATTCAATGGTTATGCACATATTCTTAAAAATGTGCATATGTATATACATACATACGTATTCGTAGCATTGCGGCTTCGTGCGACCTAGACCTGCTCGTTCGACATCTGCAAGCAGACTGATTATTTTTGGTTGCTGGTACGCTTGGTCCCACAGTAAGCGCACTAACACAATCTCAATTTGTGATGCTTGTTTGATTGTGATGGTGCCCATCCCTGCTCATGAATATGAAGAGACATAAATATACACATGTATGTATGTATGCTCCTTATGATACTCCCAACAACAGCGTTGTGATATTTCCATGCTTCAATTTTTGCTTTCGCGATGTATGCAAATATGTATGTATGCTTTTGCGTTTTGCCGTCGGCATTTCCATATTGGCATGTAATAATTATGATATGAGTATAGTTTTGTATGAATGCATGCATAGTACTATTTACAGTCTATTTAGACTCGTATATTCAATAATTTTATTTGATTTTTACATAATATACTATACTAATAAATATTTTTGTATTATGTTTCTTAGTAATAGATATTGAATTTATCACAACAATATATAAACATATCGTCTATCATATTAATCTTATTATCTACCCATATGATTGCATGTATGTATGTATACGCATGTGCGCATTCAGAAATTCAAATCATGATTTTATCACTTATCAATACATACATACATATGTATATTACATGCGCGCGCATTAATTTGCATTTTCATGCATTCATATATAAATTTATATGTACATACATATATTTGTATACACTTCCGAACAACTAATGCATAAGCATACAAACATACATATGCGTACACATGTGAATATGTCACCAACAAAAAATTGAAACATTGTTCTACAAAAACAACAATTGCCTAAATAGCATAAGCATGGCAAGTCAATATGGCAGCCGAATTGGCGAAGCCCAAATGTAGTAAATTTTACAACAAAAACTATTTCATTCATAAACGCAGGCGCAAATTCCACAAGCGACCTCGCTTCATTCATAGAAACAGACGCCGTAACATCCCCCTGAGCATGCCTTTGCCAACAAGCGTCTTTTCGCGACGATGGCAAAAGCTAAAAATCATAAATTGAACAACTTTCTGATGATTCTTCACAGAAAGAAGTGACAAAAGTGGCAACATAGCCGTTGTCGATTTACAATATTTGTCTAAAATATTTTTCCGTGACTCGCAAAAATCTGCGTCGATATGTATGCACGCTCATACATCTTCATACATATTTACGCTAGCTTGTTGGCGACGCTTTTCGAGCAGCAAGGGAAGCGGTAACAATCGGCGATCGTTTGTTAGTTTCTTTCGGCACAGCTCGGATTTTCTATCATCACATAAGTGCTGAACCAATGAGCGCAACAAATATTAGAAAACACACGTTCTTAGGGACACAGTTATTAAGCCAGCTGCACAACTACATAACTGTGTCCATAAGAACGTGTGTATTTTAATATTTGACAGATGTCGCTTGCAGTCTGTCGGGCTCAATTTGTTCAGCACTTGACTCTTTGACAAAACGCAAGTGTGGCTCGCATTTGCTTTCGTAAACATACCGACAAATGTGCCAAAGAAATAATATATGTACAATAGAAATTCTATTGGTACAAATATGGAAATGATAACGAAATAATGCGAATATGCATATTTCATGAAGGTCATTAATTTTTTTTAAGAAATGGAAGGAATGAATGGAAGTGTTTATATGAGCACATTTAAGTTCATTTCATAATAGTCGAAATTAATATCATTCTTGAAATAATAATTTATAGAAAATTATTTTTTGTTAAATTTTATAACATAAAATTTTTAACATTTTTCGGAAAACAATGGTTCTTATAACACAAAATAATCACGCATACTTATGTGACAATGGTTCATATAATACATGCATATGTTACTCAGAGAATGCTTTTTTACATTCTTTGAGTGAGTTTGTATATTTTTCTTCAAAGCATTTCTCTTTACTCATTCTCGCAAGAATTCAGTCGTTTTACATATATTTCTGCCATTGAACGTGCTCATATCTGCTAAATAGCAGCGAGAGTGGTGAATTCCTTACTTCAATCTTATAAGCTCTGTTAGCCGTCCAATCGGGCATCATACAGAATTCAATTTGCACCTTCTCTATGTTTTAAGTTCTCTGGTTAAAAGTGAAGATATTTGTATATATTTATGCTACGTTTAAGCAAATTTCGTGTTTGTAAATAAATAGCAACTCGAAGTGTGTTGAGTGTGACTAGGGAATATATTTATACGTATTCGAAAAACTTAAATACTTATGATATGTTCTGGTGGCGTTAATAACATTGAAAAACATTTCTCGGTGAATATTTAAATGAAAAAAGGATTAAAACCTGTATATAATTGTGTGTAATCTGCTGTGAATCAAGCGCCTTAGCTGGTTATGAAAACCAGAGGCTTCAAAGCATTTTCACGAACATGGGAATTTTTTGAATTTTACGTTACATTTAGAATTTGCAAACAAGAGATACGATCGGTAGAACGAAGTTCAAAGATTACTTTATCGATGAACGAGAAGTGCCACAAACTTACGGCGTGAGTGAAGAGCAGTAAAAGCCATTAAGCTATATTCTGCAACAGAAGTGAAGCAGTACAAGCAGAGAAGCAGTATTGTCGTTGAAGTGTAGAAGAGGTAAGACACAGTCAGTAGAACCAGAGAGCATAAAACATAGAGAAGGTGCAAATTGAATTCTGTATGATGTTCGATTGGACGGCTAACAGAGCTTATAAGATTACAACACGGAATTTCCCCATTCTCGCTGCTATTTAGCAGAATTGAGCATGTGCAATGGCAGAAATATATGTAAAGCGACTGAATTCATGTGAGAATGAATAAAGAGAAATGCTTTGAAGAAAAATATGCAAAGTCAAAGAATGTAAATAAGCATTCTTTGAGACACATATGCGTGATCTTGTATCATATGAACCATTTTTACCATAACCATAATTATTTCAAAAAAGTTATATTTATTTCGTCTATTACAAAGCGAAGATGTGTCAAATGAACTTCATTTCTTCAAAGAAAATTGATGACCTTCATGAAATATGCATATTCGCATTATTTCGTTATCATTTCCATATTTGCATCAATAGAATTTCTATGGCATATACAAATGTATGTACATATATTATTCCTTTGGCACATTTGTCTGTATGTTTACGAAAGCAAATGCGAGCCATGTACATATTTACATTCATAATAACAAGTATCGCACGCTTCTTTCGTATCTCCGTTGTCACGGTCAACCAATGGCCGAAACTTGCGTTTTGTCAAAGAGTCAAGTGCTGAACAAATTGAGCACGACAGACTGCAAGCGACATTTGTCAAATATTAAAATACACACGTTCTTATGGACACAGTTATGTAGTTGTGCAGCTGGCTCAATAACTGTGTCCCTAAGAACGTGTGTATTCTAATATTCGTTTGCAGTCTGTCGCGCTCAATGTGTTCAGCACTTCAATGTGTCGAAACACTGACGCGACGGTAAAGCGCCACAACATTGTGTTGTTGGTAGAAAATCCGAGCTGTGCCGAAAGAAACTAGCAAACGATCGCCGATTGTTACCGCTTGCCTTGCTGCTCGAACAGCGTCGCCAACCAGCTAGCGTAAATATGTATGTTTTTGTATGAGCTTGCATACATATCGACGCAGATTTTTGTGAGTCACGCAGAAATATTTTAGACAAATATTGTAAATCGACAACGGCTATGTTGCCACTTTTGTCACTTCCTTCTGTAAAGAATCATCAGAAAGTTGTTCAATTTATGATTTTTAGCTTTTGCCATCGTCGCGAAAAGACGCTTGTAGGCGAAGGCATGCTCGGGGAGATGTTACGGCGTCTGTTTTTATGAATGAAGCGAGGTCGCTTGTGGAATTTGCGCCTACGTTTATGAATGAAATAGTCTTTGTTTTAAAATTTACTACATTTGAGCTTCGTCAATTCGGCTGCCATATTGGCTTGCCATGCTTATGCTATTTAGGCAAATGTTGTTTTTATAGAACAATGCTTCAATTTTTGAAGTTATACTTCTTATACGAGTTCGGAAAAGGTTGCGATAGATTCAGGTTGCTCAACTTTGCTCAATATGAATCTAAGCAACCTTGTCTGGAAAGATGTTCGAGCAGCAAGCGAAGCGATGACAATCGGCGATCGTTTGCTCGTTTCTTTCGGCACAGCTCGGCTTTTCTACCAACAACACAATGTTGCCATGCTTATGCTGTTGTTGTTTTTGTAGAACAATGTTTCAATTTTTGGTTGGTGACATATTCAATTCAAAATAAATTCTGTTGGGATTCGAACCTACGTGCTCGTCGTAGCTTTTCAAGCCCTTACCACCATTGACACTTGTATTGCGTTGTCCTAATTATGGTTTGGTTATGCATGAAAGAATTATACAATGGATCGCCGATTGTTACCTCTTTCCTTGCTGCTGCTGCGCATATGTATGTTTGTATGCTTGTGCATTATTGAAGTTATGCTTCTTTTTCTTTCGTTTGTCTTTCATTTCTGCGAATTCTCAACTATTTTGCGTATATTTTGGTTGAAATACTCTGCGTTGGCCGCTGAAAAATTAAGGCTATGCTTTACAGGATCATTTCTGTAGTTAGTCTTCATTTAAATTTTTTGGAAATCGACCCGCGATGACGAGGTATATCGTTTTATCTGACAGCGTGAGGTTTATGAACTTCATTTCGTATAATGTGTTGTGGTATATTAGAAATGATGTTTCTTCGAAAATCGCTCGCTTACAACGGATAAAACGACTTCTGAGTGGTGATTTTAATGACTAAATTCCAAGGTTTTACGCAAAAATAAAGCGATCAATAAGTACAGTACGCTTATGTATGCTTGCGCATTATTTTTCTCTCGTTTGTCTTTCATTTTTGCGAACTCTCAACTATTTTTTGTGACTTTATTTCTTTCGTCTCTCTTTTTTTTTGTGCGAATTCTTTGAATTTCTGAACGCGCACATGCGTATACATACATTCATATAAACATGTGCAGATACACAAGATAGGATAGAAAGATGTATGCCTTTTAACATCGTAAACTATACTAATAAATATTTTTCGTACTAATAGAAATTAAATTTATCACAGCAATATTATGTATATGTATATTAGGTATATTGCTGTGATAAATTTAATTTCTATTAGTAAGAAAAATATTTATTAGTATAGTATTACGATGTTAAAATGCAAAAATTAAAGACTAAGTCCGTCGAGATTCGAACCTGCGTTCACATTGTGACTTTTTATGTGCTTACTACCACTACCACCACTATTGACACTTTCGTGGCGTTGCTTAAGTATGGTTTGGTTATGCATGTAAGAAATATACGATGGTTCAAATAATTTTGTTTAGGTATAGAAATATGCTTTCGCAAACATACAGACGAATGTGCAAACGACATAATATATGTATGATTGTTTCGCATTTTGCTTCTACGCCGGTCAAATTTCTGTACAAAAATCGACTGAAATGCATGAGAAAATAAAATGGACAGCTAGGGCAAATAATTTAAAAAAAAATTATTGATAATTAAATATAAATGTAAATACATGTAAATTTACTTAAATGTATTTAAATTTATTAAAAAACTTACTTAATTATATTAAGAAACTTATTTAAATTTATTCAAAAACTGCAGAGAAAAACAGAAATTACATTTTACTTTAGCCCAGTTTTGTGCGCAATACAAATTGCAACGCCAATAATGAATACAAAAATTGACTAAACACCATGATATAAGATATACAAATTATAATATGACAAACCAATTCGAAGAGTACAAAAGAGAAATGGTTACGCTGCATATTCCCTTCCGCAACGAAGAGACAGAACCACTTTCCGAGTCAAAATTCCTTCATTTAGACTTTGATTTATAAAATGTGCATAATGAATTTAAATGTTCTAGTTTTCTTTCATACACAATGATATGCATTTCTGAATACCACTAAGAAGTATAACTTCTTCCGCGCGTAGGGACTCCACGCACCCTTTTTTTTGTTGGTGACATATTCACATGTGTACGCATATGTATGTTTGTATGCTTCTGCCTTATTTGTTCGGCAATGTATACAAATATGTGTACATATAAGTATATATGAATATATGAACATGCAGCTCAATGCGCGCACATGTAATGTGTGTATTGATAAGTGATAAAATCATGATTTGAATTTCTGAATGCGCACATGCGTATACATGCAATCATATGGGCAGATAATAAGATTAATATGATAGACGATATATGTATTTATGTATATATTTTTGTGGTAAATTAAATTTCTATTAGTAAGAAACATAATACAAAAATATCTATTAGTATATTAGAGTATACGATGTAAAAATCAAATAAAATTATTAAATATGCAAGACCAAATTGACTAATTACTATGCATGCATTTATACTCATAATTATTTTTACATGCCAATATGGAAATGCCGACGGCAAAACGCAAAAGCATACATATTTGCATACATTGCGATTACCTGGTTCAAAGCAGAGACAGAGAACACAATAAAAAATGTCTTTAAGTTCTCTGTGTTGTGTTTTTTTTTTTTTTTATGGCGAGATGTAAAAAAATCATCAAAAGACACTGTTGCCCTTACAACAGTAGTGTGAGACTTTAACCCACTAAAAAAAACATCTCAATAACGACACATAGCTTTGGTGAAATGCCCTGCGGAACCACGGATTAAGTATTACATCGCAGAGCAAGCTAAGCCTATTGACTATAAAATCTCAGGGTTTTTCGAACTGGTTTTGGCTGTTTGCCTCGCTATATCGCAGTTGTTCTAGTCTTCGCTGCTCTTGAATAACCTTTTCGGCCCAGTGCTTAACATGGTTCCACACCTGCTTTGACCGCAGCATGTGTGGCACTATGTTATCTGGCATTATTCTTTCAGAAATTTCCGTTTCTAAAAATGTCCTACCCTCCTCATATTTTGGGCAATGAAAAAAGATATGTTCGGCATTTTCTTTTCATAACCACAAGATGAGCATATTTCTACCTCATCATGGCCATATTTGTGGAGGTATTCCCTAAAACAGCCATGACCACTTAATAGCTGCGTCAAGTAAAAATCAACGTCGCCATGCTTTCTGCTAACCCAGGTCTCCACATTTGCAATCAACCTATGCGTGCATCGTCCTTTGGGCGCTGAGTCCCACAAAGATTGCCATTCTTTCAGACTCTGCTGTCTAGCTGTTAGGGGCCCCCCGCTACTTTTGCTTTTACTGTACACTCTCTCTAACTCACTAGCCATTATTTCAGGTGGCATTATGCCTGCAATCACTCCTGCGGCTTCGTGAGACACCGTACGGAAGACGCTGGCAACTCTAAGCGCACTTAACCGAAACAAGGACCTTACAGGTTTCGCATACGTTTTTTGTTTTAGAGCATTAGCCCACACTGGTGCTGCATACATGACTATTGACTGAGTCACTTTTGCCAGTAATAGCCTTCGGCTCTGACTTGGCCCGCCTAGTATTAGCCATTATTCGACTTAAAGCATTAACTCGCGCCGCTTTTTCACAAGCCTTCTCTATGTTTGTTTTATAGTTCATCCTCGTATCAATTATTACGCCTAAGTATTTTAGGAATGACTGTGACGTTATTTTATGCCCGTCAATATCCAAGGTGACGACCTCCACTTTCTTCCTGCTAGTTATGAGCACTGCTTCAGTTTTCTGTCCTGTCAGTTGAAGCTTCGCTGTTGTTAACCATCTCTTAATTTTTTGTGCAATATTGCTGCATAAGTCCTCGATTTGGTGCAGTTTTTTTGCCACGATTGTCACCGCTATATCATCCGCATACCCTATTATTTCCACTTCTTTCGATGTTGGAAGTCGAAGGATTCCATCATAGAGGATGTTCCATAGGAGTGGGCCTAGCACCGATCCTTGTGGTACTCCACCAGTAACTGCATACCGCTTTACCCCTTCATCCGTATCATACAACAATACTCGGTTCGAGAGGTAGCTATTTATGATACGCAGAAGAAACGTTGGCGTTTTAAGAGCCTCTAGTGCTTTCATTATGTGGGCCCAACTAGCGGAGTTGAATGCATTTTTAATGTCCAGCGTGACAACGGCGCAATATTTTTTGGAACCGTACATCCATCTAGTTCCCTCGATGGCTTTGTCTGCAATTTCGGTGACTTTTTTGATTGCGTCAATTGTCGAGCGTCTTCTGCGAAAGCCGTACTGTTTGTCAGATAAGCCCTTTACTTCTTCCAGGTGTTTTTCTAGCCGATCACTTATTATCCGTTCGAGGATTTTACCCATAGTATCGATCATACACAGGGGCCTGTATGAACTTGGGTCACCTGGCGGCTTGTTTGGTTTGGGAAGCAGAACCAAACGCTGCATTTTCCATTTATTCGGGAAAACTTCATCCCTCAGGCACTTATTGAAGAAGTCCGTAAAATATTTGGGTTTGACTTTGATGGCAGTTTTTAAAGCCCTATTTGGAATGCCATCCAAACCAGGTGCTTTTGCGTTACCAAAACGTTTCGAAGCTTTTGCGACTTCATTGTCATCCACTGGCAGAAAAACTGGAGGCTCTAACCTATCTAGGTCTACTGTTTGCGTTTGTTGTTTTGGAAACAGAGTCTCTACTATCTCCTTAAGTAGTATAGGGCAGGTCGGAATTTGTCCTTTGTCACCTCTAATCTTTGTCATTACCGCTTTGTACGCTCCATCCCATGGATTTTCTTCCGTTTTATCGCAGAGTTCTTTAAAGCACGCAGCCTTGCTTTTCTTGATTGCTGCTCTGAGTTCTTTCCGTCTTGTTTTAAACGTTTCGCGTAGTCGCTCAAATTCCACAGTTCCTCTACTTCTTTGGTATCTCCGGCGGATTTTGTTGCAGTCACTTCTTAAAACAGCAATTTCACCATTCCACCAGTATACTGGTTTTCGGTCAGTCAATAATTTTGCTTGTTTATTCGCGTCATTTGAACTGCTTAATTTTTCGTCCATCATTATTTTAAATAAGTCTTCATCTATTGATTCGTCTTTCCATCCTCTACTTTGAGCCACCCAGTTCTCTTTTGGCATTTATTACTATTGCAAGTGTCCATTATTATCGCTTGGTGGTCACTATGTGTGTATATATCACATATTTGCCACTTCGTCTTTCCTGCTAGGGATCTACTCACAAACGCAATGTCGATTATGGAACCATATCCATTTTTTTCAAACGTATTCTTGGTTCCCGTGTTTAACAGCACCACATCAAGTAACGAGAATGCTTTGAGCAAGGCATTCCCACGTTGACTTGTTTTTCTGCTTCCCCATTCTAAGGCCCAAGCGTTGAAATCTCCTGCAATTAGATTCGGAGTTGTTGTTTGGGCATCTCTAACAACTTCGTCAAGAATTTTTTCGTACGCTTCTAGCGATAAACTTGGTGGCAAGTAACAACTATAGATGTGGGTACCACAAACTTTTGCTCTAGCATAGAACGATCGGCTAGTCAGTGTTCTTTCTTGCACCGCCTTATCGCCGCAGACCCATATTGCCACTTTACCTGTGCTATCTGAGACCCATGTTCCTGTCTTTAGACTTTTGTATTGCTCGCATATTATTGCAACATCTATTTTCTTTTCGTACACTGTTTGTTTTAGCAGTTCCTGCGCTGCTTCGCAGTGATTTAAGTTTAATTGGAGGATTTTCATTTCCTATTACTGCTTGCTGCTAGGTAAACTGGACATCTTTTACTGCTTTGATGATTTGTATTCGGCCTTCCATTGATTTAGCAGGATACACAAAATGGTTCCTTCACACATGCTTTAGCAAAATGTCCCTTTTCTCCACAATTCATGCAGCATTTGCTTCTGTCTTCTGGGTTTGTGCACTTGCCTGCTATATGGCCATATTCGAGGCATCTATAGCATTTTTTAAGGTTCGCAGTTTCCCTTACTCTACACACGACCCAGCCAATCTTGATTTTTCCTGCGTCTAGAAGACTCCTTGCCTCTTTCTCTGAAGGCTTAAAACTGCTGTTTGTGTTCCTGCATACGCTTTTCTAATGTTTCTAATAGAACTCTTCTCCACATTGAGTTCTTTTAGCTGCGACCGAATTGCTTGAACTACATCGTCCTTTGTATCATCGTCTAAGTCCCGAATTTTTATCAGTTTCTCGTGCGTTAAAACTCTTATTTCCACCTTATTTCTTCCTTGTATCCATTGCTGTTTCCTCTTTGATCTCGCGCCAGCTCCAGCAGGATCTCTCCTTTGGCTGTTTTTTTAATACGCGGCACGTTTTCGCCCAAATTTTGGAGAGTTTCCTCTTTTTTAACTGCTTGTAATATCTCACTATAAGACATGTCCCCAGTTTTCGTGATCACCAGCGCATCCGGTTTCGGAGGGGGCCTGCGAATAACTTTTTTTGCTCTTTGATGACTTTGCTCCCTTTGTTTTTGACTGTCATCCAGCTTCCATCGTTTGGCGTTTCTTTTATTTTTTCGTTGGAGGGGCCCATCTGTGTCTCCACTTGATCGGCTGTCTTGCTCTTTTTCGGTGGCGTTTTCCGATTGGCCTCCTTTTCTTCACGCATTCTTTTAGGTGTTGCTTCCGTCACGCTTTTAGCGAGGCTAGCTGCTCGGTCTGCTTTTCTAGAGCTTGCATTTTGCTCTTGTGCACGTGTATGCAGTCTCGAAATAGCACTTATTAGTTCTCGCATGCCATTATTAATAGTACGTTGAGGTGGACGCATCAAACTTATGAGCTTATTGATGCTGTCCCCTAGCTCTGCCATATAATCCCTACGAGCTTGAACAGTTTTCACTGGAGGCGTGTTACCTATTTGTAGAGAGGGAGGCGACGATCGTGCCCGTACAGGCCTTTCCATGGAAAGAACCTTTTCTGGTGTTCGAGCTAACTTTGACCCTCGCTTAAAGGGGTCTATTATTGCGCTATCAACCGTTCTCTGTGTGAGACGTGTGTTTTGTACACATTTTTGGCTGTTAAAAATGGAATATCAAAGAACTTATTTTTCTTCAATATTCCCTGACTGCGCATACATGCTATGGCATCATAAGCCATACGTACATATATTATTTCTCTTCATATTCTCTGTTTGAGTATGTGGAGAACTGTTAAAAATGTTAACATTTCACAGCGTGAATTCGTAGTTGTGTGGTGAGATACCGTGTCGCAATTTTATCAAATGTTCGCTGTCGAACCTGCACCTTCTCTACGTTTTTTGTTCTCTGATTATACCCTACGAGGGTACCTCAAAATATAACATACCTATTAAACGGTTCTGTAAAAAAAAAACAAAAAAAGTATAAAGTATTAAAATATATTTATATAAATAAAATAATAAATAAATATTACGAACAATTTAATTTACATGTTCAAAGTCCAAATTGGAACATTTTCGGCAAAAACAAGCAGGATTGCGTATATACATACATATGTACGAAAAGCACTGATCTCTTATACGAGCACTCAGTTGCAAAAACATACAAACGGATTCGTCTATAGGTATACCCTATAAGACATACAAACACAAAACAAATTAATAAAGTAAATATTACATATATTAGCAATTAAATAATAATAAATAAATTCGGTAATACTTTTATACTTTTTTCGAGATTAATTAAAACGAAACGCGTTATTTAATTTAATACGATCAACTAAATAAAAAAAAACAAAAACATTTTACAATTTTATTATCGCTTTGCAATCAGCAATTTCATTTAAAGTCAATCAGTTTAAAAATGATTTCGGACGAAAACCTGCAGAAGCTCCACGCTCAAAGCAAGGTGTTTCAAAACAAAAAAGGGGGAAAGACGTTATATACAGTAAATTTATTGCTGAGAGTGACAGTTTTATAAAATACTGCACTCAATCGGCATTAGAAATCAAAAAAGAAAATCTGGACAATTTTTGGATACGTCTCCAAGCTTCATATGACGCAATAGTAGAATCTGATGACTCAGACCTACCAGAAAGTTTCAAATCCTCGGCTTACGCCAAATATGAAAATTGCTTAGACCAATTTGAAGAAACGAAAGCAATGATCACTGATCAATTGAAACTAATTAAAGCAATTGTACCTGCTCCAATTCCGCGAGTAGAGATACCACAAGTACAAAGTCAAGAGGCAAGTTCAGGCATCCACCTCAAGGTTCCCGCATGTGACACAGAAATTTTTCATGGGGGTTATGAACATGGGCTCTCCTTCCGGGACATGTTCACAGCCGTTTACATAAACCACCCAAAATTATCTAATGCACAAAAATTTTATCACCTCCGATACAAAACGAAAGGTCAATCTGGCGTCATAGTAAAACAGTTCGCATTAAATGACGACAATTTTAATATGGTTTGGGAAGCTTTAACCCTAGAACACACACCCGGGTACAAATGTATCCACTTTCAACTTTGAAGTGTTGTAACTTTTGAACCGCTATACCTCTATACCGCTAACTTCGGATCTAGGAAGATTATTTAGTTTTGAGTTCAAATTCAAAATTTGAACCAGATCGGACCATTGGTTCAGGAGCTACAGCCTTCCAAACACATTATATACGTAAACACACACCCGGGATACGTTTGTACCCCAATAGTAAAAATCCTCATAATAATCAAAAAAAAAACATTTTTTATATTATTTTTTTATTTGTAAAATTAAAAATATTCATTTCACACATTATATTATTGACTTTTATTATAAAAATTATAAAAGTGCATCTTATAACTAAGGAAAAGCATGGCAAATAGAGCAATTTGTTGATGTGACCGAATGTTCAAGACACATTGGCTTCTTACATTTGGCGCACAACTATCTGGTTTTTCTACGGCGTTTTTCCTCTTGTGTGTAACTTAAATAGCTCCTTAAAGATCCGGACACAGGTTTTGGCGTGCGCGCTACGGCAGATGTTGATGCTGCTGTTGACACCATTGATTCCACCGGTCGGTTGAAATATGCTTCAATAGCAATTTTAGTCGAAAATTTTCGCGTCACTTGACGATTTATGACTCTGGCTTCAATAATTGGCATACACAATGCTTCAGCCAAGCTGCGCAAGATCTGCTTACGCTAGTTGTTTGTTCTCCAAGGCAACATAGGGTTATTTAAATCGTAGACAATGTAGGCTGCAAGAGCTGTAATGTCCAACATGTTAAAGAACATCGCTAGTGGCCATCGTTTTGTTTGTCTTTGTGTTGGATATTCCGCAAACATTTGGTTCATTCGATCAACACCACCTATGGTACGATTATAATATTCAATTATTTCAGGTTTCCCACTGTCAGCTATTTCAGCATCATTATGCATGGTCGAAAGCAAAATTACTGCTTTATTTTTTTGGGAACATAAGAGCACATTGTCACATTATTTTTGAAGCCAAATGTCGTTGAACCAATTGTCCTGTTTTTGTTCTGCTTCATTTCTTGAGAAATATATGATTTGTTTTTGCGCAAAGTTCCAACGATCGTGAGTTTCCAGGTGAGAAGCAGTTCTGCAACTGGCAAGGTCGTAAGCAAATTGTCCATTGTAATGTTTCGGCCACTTCCTTGATATTTGGCAGACAAATCCTTCACCACTCGTTCGCCTTGGTTCGTTTCCCTACCAGTTCCTCCTTGGCCAGTATATATTTGTCCATGCAGTGGATATGCATTTGTGGCATCGCAAATCCACCAAACCTTGACACCATATTTAGCAGGTTTTGACGGTATGTACTGCGTAAACCGTGTGCGTCCACGGTGAGGAAATAATTGTTCATCAATCGTCAAGCATGAGCTGGGCTTGTAATGTGCAGCAAGATTATTGTTCATCATCGTCCACAACTCACTGATCGGTGCTGCTCTATTAGTTAGTAAGCGTGTTGCACGAGTGTTTCTATCGTCAAATCTTAGGAACCGCAATATCGAACAGAAACGGTTGACTCCCATTATAGCGCGATATAAGGGATAGTATTTGACGCTCCATAAATCTCGAACATGTTCTCCATTGCTATGATTCGCACCAGTCATAATAAGTACGCCAAAAAATGCATACAGCTCTGTTATTGACACAGGCGTCCATGACTTAGGAGTTGTGTTTGGATGCGCATTGTTGTAAGCATTATAAGTTTCTCTAGCTAACTTATTTGTGTGGCGCATAATTATATCAGCCATTTCAACGTTCATGAAACATTTGAATGTTTGCTCTATTGACAACATTTCAGTGCATCTAGCTGGTCCAGAACGTTCTCTTATAATATTTTGTCTGAGTACCTGACGACTTACATTTGGTTCTTTCATCCACTCAGTACCATCACGTGCAACAAATTTTTCGGCACTAGCAGGTAATTCATTATTTTCTTCTACTTCTTCTTCTTCATCGTCTTCTTCATCATCCTCATAGTCCGCATAATCAGGTAATACTTCTGCGGCACTTTGCGAAACTTCAGCATCGTCATCAGCAATTTCAATGTCATTGATTTGAATTTCTTCTTCATCTTCTGAGTCAAAGTCATAGGGAGCGTCATCGTCACAAATTTCATCAAATAAAGATTGTATATATGATTCTCGCTGTTCCTCAGTTAGCCTGCATAATAAAAAAAATTAGTATATGTTTACATTGTTGCTTATTTTACATTTTTTACCTTCTATATGCTGCACTTGATAAATATTCGTTTCTTCTTGAAGTCATTTCGTATCCAGTTATTTATAGTTTCAGTTATATTTATTTTCACTTATATTTTCACTTCTTACACTTTTGAGCACCAAAACAATAATGAAAATATCAACAGGCAGCATTTATAACAACACCTCGTGTGAAAACAAAACTGCATATAAAATACAAAAACCAGTTATACCAGTGTATTTGCTACCTACGTATCCATACCTTGCGCGACCTTTTTGCACATATCTTTTGAACCAGGTGGAATATTTCAATGAAATAAAAACCAAAATGTGTATTCGTTGTTACTCTATAAGTATATTATTATAAATTATATTATTTTGTTTTGCATTTATCAGGACAACAACAAAAACAAAAATCCACTGTTGCATGTCCTGACTTTATTTGCCCATATCGCTGGAACTAGTAGGAATATTCGAATGAAACAAAAGACAAAATACTTGCTATATATTAAAACATACATTTCAAAAAAAAAATCATAGAAATCGGTTGAATAAGCATTAAAAAAACCGCAAAATAAGGTCCCGGGTACAAACGTATCCCGGGTGTGTGTTTACGTGGTATTTTCTTGGTGTGTGTTCTAGGGTTAAAATCAAGATACGAGAATGAACGAATATTGGTCGATAAGCAGATAACAATCTTAATGAACTTGCCAAAAATTCAAAAGGAAACCAGTGAAGAATTTATCAAACTTCAATCCACGTTTCCAATTGTTTGTCGATTTTATCGACACAAAACATTCCCACAGACAACTGTGATCCTATACTGGTAAATATATGCACAGCAGCATTACCAGAAAAGTCTTTATTATTGTGGGAGCAATCGTCATCTCGTAAAAAATGCCCAACATGGCAACAAATGAAAGATTTTCTCACCACCCAGTACGAAATCGCAGAAAGGGTAGACAAAAAAATAAATACAAGTAAACCAAAAGGTATTCAGCAAGACTTCAATAGAAGCTTCCACAAGCACAAGAAGCTTCTTCAAAACGAAATCGTTCTCATCTGAACAGAATAAATATAGATCATGCGAACTATGTACAGGAAGGCATAAGCTCAAATCTTGCGAGAGATGTAAAAAATTGACTATTATCAACCGCAACAATTTCGTGAAAACTAAAAGACTTTGTACAAACTGTCTGTCACATGCGCATACACTCAAAGAGTGTGAAAGCAAATTTAACTGTCATAAACGACACCATTCGATGCTTCATATAAAAAATTTTTCCAGCTTACCCCCAAACAGCGCAAATATCAAGAGAGCCACGGGTTTAGTTGCAACAACGAATCCCGAAGTGCCAAATCCACAAAATTGCCAAGAAGCACCATGCTGTTCAAAGGCTTTAAAAACTCAAACGCTACACAGCGAAAATCAAAGTAGGGTACTACTACCCACAGCAGTCGTCTCCATCGAACATCGAGGAGAACTGTTTAAGCTCAGAGCCCTAATAGACCAAGGATCACTACGATCTTTCATAGCGTCTAGGGCACAAAATAGGCTAAATCTGCCAACAACACAAGCCAACTTTGAAATTACGGGAACGGGCGGAAGAGTAGTTCAAAACTCTAATAAAATCTGTCCCATTACCCTATTTTCCCCCCAAGCGGATATAAGAATACAAGCAGAAGCTATAGTCTTACCGCAATTAACTAATATGATACCCAGCTATCATATAAATAGCAAGCATTGGGAAAAGGTTTCACACCTTAAGTTAGCAGATCCCAAATGCAACACCCCCGCTCAAATAGATCTTCTATTAGGAGCGCTCTCATACCACAAATAATACTCGAAGGTATTGAGAAAATTTCAAACACACTTTTGGCACAAAAGACTATTTTCGGTTGGATTATAAGTGTACTAGTCACGGAACCAGTCACACAATGTCACAATGACAACTCAAGTTGAGGAAATCTCAAACGAGTACCTCAATTCACAATTGAGACAATTTTGGGAGATAGAAGAACTCCCCCCCATTTCAATCACAACCCCCGAAGATCAGTATTGTGAAGACTTTTACAAAGCCACAACTACTAGATCAGATAATGGTCGGTATGTCGTACAACTACCACAAAAACACCAATTTCCCAACACAATCGCCTTAGGTCACTCTCGCAAAGTATGGAAAGAAACCTACTTAAAAAAGGTGAGCTCAAACCAGAATATGATGGTGTGTTGGAAGAATACCTCCATTTAGATCACATGGAGGAAGTAAGCCCGTGCGAAAAAATCATCAATGGCAAATACTACTCATTTTACTTGCCACATCATGCAGTAGTAAAGCCAGATAAAAAAACAACTAAAGTAAGAGTTGTCTTGAACGCCTCAAGATCCACTAGCTCGGAGAATTCCCTAAACGATATCCTGTTTACGGGACCCACACTCCAACCTGATTTAATTCTGCTTATTTTAACTGGCGTATATTCAAATACGTGTACAACGGGGACGTCGAAAAAATGTATAGACAAATAGTCGTACATAAAGACGATCAAGATTTTCAGCGAATTATTTTCCGAAAATCCCCCAGTAGTCCACTACGCGACTTCAAGCTAAAAACAGTGACCTTTGGCGTTAACTGTGTCCCATACTTAGCCATTCGAACACTCCATGAATTGGCTGAAAACACCAAGTCAGAATTTCCTCTGGCAACCCAGGTGTTAAAAACACAAACGTATGTAGACGATATTCTGTCTGGAAATCACAGTCTTCCGCAAGCATACCAATCATTATCACAGGTAATCTAAGCCCTCAAAACCGCAGGGTTTCCATTAAAAAAGATTACGGCAAATCACCCAGATATTCTCAAAAATATTCCAAACGAAAATTTGTTGGACATTAATTTCCTTGTTTTCGAAAAGGAAAGTACAACAAAAACTCTGGGCATCCAATGGAATGCGATATCGGACCAGTTTTCATACACAACTGAGTCCATATCCGCTTTATCCGCCATTACAAAACGCCAAATTCTCTCCTCTGTGGCAAAACTTTTTGACCCTGCAGGATGGCTATCGCCAATTATGATACCAGCCAAAATCCTGATACAAGAATTATGGCTAGATGGGACCGACTGGGACGAGCAAGTAAAACCACTTCGTTTAGAAAAGTGGTCCCAGTTCGCGAGCAATCTAAACGATATCACACAAATACAAATCCCATGATGGGTAAATTGTGTCCCAGAGCACAAAGTCGAACTACATGGCTTTTGTGACGCCTCTGAAAAGGCGTATTGCGCCACTATATATGTTCGCACACAAAGCGACAAGGCGACCACAAGCCACTTGCTAGTTGCAAAAGTGGCTCCTCTAAAACAATAAGTCTACCACGACTAGAACTATGTGGTGCACTACTACTTGCCAAACTAGCATCCATAGTGCAAACGCAACTGAATATGGCAAAAAATAAATTATATCTCTGGTCTGATTCCGAGATTGTATTAGCCTGGTTGGAAAAACCACCACATGCATGGAAGACGTATATCTCCAATCGAACGTCTCAAATTCTTAACCTAGTGGGATCAGCAACTTGGCGACAAGTAGCCAGTGCTGACAATCCTGCTGATCTAGGTACAAGAGGGTGCAAACCTCTGCACCTTGCCACCACCACCCTCTGGTGGAATGGCCCCCGATGGTTAACAGAATCTCCCAATTCTTGGCCGCAATCGCCCATGCGTAATATTATTGCCCCAGAAAGTCGAAAGATCGACTCCTTTCAAACAACATTGGATGATACTGACATCCTGGAGAGATTTTCATTTTACTCCCGAGCCCTCAAGGTAATCGCTTACATGCTCAAATTCATAGAGCGACTCAAACGTAAAATTAAGGGAATACGCACAGTATATCCCACAAAAAGCAAAGGTCGCTCTTATCGCATCTACTCAAGCGCGCTACTTCAGCCAAGAGATATCAGTACTGAGAGAATCGAAGCCGATTGATAAAAAGAGCTCACTCCTAGAACTAAATACATTCATATATACGAAGGGTCTACTTCGTGCAAATGGTCGGCTTGTCAATTCCAGCCTAACGTATAACGAACCTCATCCCATTGTTATACCAGAGAGATCGCAACTTGCCACATTATATCTCAATTATGTCCACGTACTATTATTACATGCCGAACACCGCCTAATGCAACAAATAGTCCGCCAAGAGTTTTATATCCCAAGACTCAAGCCAAAGATAAAGAAATGCATATTTTCGTGCAAGATATGCACTATGCATAAGCAAAAGTACACCTCGAGTTATGTACCAATCTGACAAAAGAGGCTTTTCTCGCGGCATTTGCTCGCTTCGTCGGACGACGTGGTTTTCCGTCAAAACTCATGAGCGACAAAGGCAAGACATTTATAGGAGCTCAAAGAGCCACTGAAAAACAGTTTCTGGACTTTATCAAGCAAGTTTCACCTGATATTGTACAAAAGTACGCTCCCCAAGGCATTAACTGGCAGTTCATCCCTCCAAGCGCTCCTCAAATAACGAAAATGCACATAATAAACAATCCGTACAATAATACCGACACGCAGAAATTGAAAAACCCGTCTAATAACTAAAACCGAATTCAATCGCACATATGATAAATCATAAAGATACTACAAAACAATGGGTAGATTACTAAATTCTGCCAAACCAAATAAAGTTGGTTACAAATCGCACAATTTCATAATATATAGAAATGAGTTGCAACTAAACACGACTTTTTCTCCATACAGGCAAACATGGATTCAGAGAACAACGCCAACACTACGCCAACACTACGATCGGCAACACCGGCGCCTTGAACAACCACTGCAACAACACCGTCAACTACCGCTCGTAGTATCTAGTACGAGCACCAACAACAACACCGTCATCACCAGCGGAGCCCCTTTGATTACGATGCCCCCTTTGTCGCCGCCCCACCGACTGCAATACTGTGGGCTCTTCAAGGGGTTGTCACCAATTCAACGCCAGCAGATAGTACAGGCGCATGGGCATTGCCACAATTGTCTGGTACCCACGCACGCAACTCATGACTGTGACTCAGGGGCTTTGTGCCACATCTGTGGCAGGCAGCATCACACGCTGCTCCACCGCACCCCGAGACGTGAGGTCGGTCGGCCACCTGCCATGCATAGCCGTGGCACAACCAGACCGCAGCAAACCAATCGTGTGGCACGTCGGCGAAGACCGGCACCTCCCCAGGAGTCCCGTCTATGGTGTCAGCGCAATGCAGCATCGACAAGGCGTCATCAAAGGCCTCCCCATCGACGTACATCCGGGCTCAGCAACGTTGTGGCAACGTTACAGCAGCTTCAGCGACTGCTACGCTGAACATTCGCCTAGGGGGGCCGGGATGGCTAAATGAGTTAAGCTTCCCACCCTCGGGCGCCACTACACCACACAATACACCACTCACAAGCAACGCTGGCACATACACCACACCTGAAGGCAGTTTTCCCACACACCACACATCCATTGGAAGCAGCAGAAAACACCACACACACACCAATACACGCAGCTGCTAATCCACCACCGCCCAACGAGCAAAAAGCTTCGTTCTGGAAGTGAACACTCACTTCGATCACGAATTTCGATTAGAAAACATCGGCGGACGTTCTACCTTTTTCATTTTCGGCAAGCAGATCAACCATCTTTTTTTTTGGCATTTTCTCCGTCTTTTGGTCGGCAGCTCAATCATCTTGTTACGTCTGGTGATCTTCGACGCGCAGCAGTAATTTATAATTTCATAAATCTACAACATCCACTGGTATCCGACCAGGGAGTACATCCAGTTCATTTGTTTACAAACATCCACTGTCAAGCCTCCACTGGTATCCGACCAGGGAGAGTTTTATTATAACCTCTATCAGCCATCAATAAAATTGTAATCTCCTTTTAAGTGAAACATTATGTTCTGAAACCTTCTTTCCTAAGTAAGGGAAAAAGTAAGTGGTAAATTATATAATAGTGAAAAATCGCTTAAGTTCACGAAGTCACTTTTGAGTATTTTTAATCATGGGCACTCACAGCAAAGCCCTTATCACACGGTAGCCAAAGTGCTGTTACGCAGATTTTGTCGGCACACTACCATAAGTAGTATGTTACAATAACTCATTGGTTTTTGTTGTCCTAACATGGCTGAGAAGGCTGTCACTCAATGCACTTAAAACTTTAAAATGAAGTGAGACGAGTTCCTTAAAAAAATTTCGAATAAAAAAGAAACTATATACATTTTAAATGCTGATGGTACAAATATATTTACAAAGCCTTATGCACCTACATATGCACATACATATACATAACACAAGTAAGCGTTCAGTAGACTGGCTTTAAAAAGTGGAATGAGAAAGTTGGCACGTCGTTGCTGACTTAAGAGAAAGTGTGAAACATTTGTTTCTAACCGTAACTTTAGCAGCCGCAAAATATTTATGTTGCGGTAATGCAGTTATAACGATTTAAATATTTTATGTGTACATGCCTGTTTAGCTTGCAATATATGGCTTAACGCATTCCTTACCACTGCCCTATTTATAGGACACCATAATAAATATTTTGTTTTTTCAAAACTGACGGTTTATTTTATTTATTTCTGTAGAAATTTATTTTCATGTACTATTTTCCTATTATAAAGTTTTTAAAAAGTATTCTAAGACCTTACCCAAATACCTGAGATATAAAATAAGCAACAAAACAAATTTTAGAATCATGTTACATGCTGTCGTAATAAGCCGTACTATTAATATGACACTGGGGACTTTCCTTTACTATTTGCCGCGAAAGCAAGTCCGAACCTTTACATCAAGAGTCAATTGTTTTATGCCTTGCGTGTCTAGTGTTTACATTATTCAACAAGTTTATGCCGAGCACACTACATCTCGTGAAAAGATTGTGATTTTTATTTCATACATGAGATAAAAAATTGTGAATAATATTGGTGGTTTCATAGTAAAGTGGTTGACGAAGGCAAGTAAAATTATTATGATTTTGTTCTTTGATGAAATAGTAAAAGTACCTATACCCTTTTCTGTTTGATAAACGTGTGCCTATATATGTTTTTATTGCTTATAGATTATGGACCCAGTGAAAGAAATGTATAAAAAGGCCTTAAAGATGTCCTAAATTGCAAATTATCTACAAGAGATCGAAGACTCAAGTGATGAGGACTTGAACGATATTGATGTTGTCAGACGACGTGGATGAAATGGCAGACATAGAAGAAGGTCCTGATGACGATATGGGAGTTTTACCTGTGTCTGTTGAAGAAGGTGAACCTAATCAAAGTACTACATCTCGGGCAAGTAAGACAGTCGCTTGGCGTAAGTGTGATCCAGTTTATTCTGATAATCAACCAGGATCTAATACGACTAATCAATATTTGGAAAACATGATAACGTAGTTGGAGGGGACATCGGCGGTAGAAATATTTGAAAATTTGTTATGTGACGAGATTTTAGAATATATTGTTCAAGAAACAGAAGCTTAAGCCAAACATTATAAAAATTACTTGAACTTTAGTCTTACCGTGAATGAGTTAAAAATCTTCATAGCAATTTTGTTTTTCTCTTCATGTCACCATTTGCCTCAAAGTAAACTTTACTGGTGTAAAGATGATGATGTACACGTTCCATTTATTGAGCAATCAATGTCACGCAAACGTTTTGATAAAATTAAGTGCTATTTACAATTCAATGATAACTCGAAAATCGATAACACTGACAAAGCTTTCAAAATTCGCCCGTTTATCGCAAAAGCTAATGAATATTTTCGAAAGTTTGGAATTTTTGAATCCAATTTAGCGGTTGATGAAATGATCGTCAGATACTTTGGTCATCAAGGAATCAAACAATTTATAAAAGGAAACCCCATAAGGTTTAGGTACAAACTTTGGGCACTGTGTGGAGTCAGCGGATTCTGTTGTAATTTTTCGTTATATGCAGGCAGAGAAACTCAAACCGCAGATAATATTGGCGATGGCTTGGGTTCAAGAATGGTAAAAAAGTTGCTTGAAGTGTATACCAATCCCTGCACACATGTAGTCTACTTTGATAATTTTTTCAGTAGTATATAATTGTTGGTGGATTTAAAAACTCAAGGGTTCAGTGCTACGGATGTAGTCAGAGAAAGTAGGACTAAGAAATGTCCTGTCATGACAAAGAAAGAAATGAAAAAGAAAGACAGAGGTTATTCTGATCATCGCTTTGATAAAAACAATGAAATATTACGCGTCAAATGGCATGATAACAATGTAATATGTCTATTGACTAATTTTGACACTGTTGGACCTTTTATTAAATCTAATCCGTAGATCAGCCAAGACTTATTCATAATTATAATAAAAACATGAGCGGGGTAGATAAACACGATTGGTTGATTGCTAAATATCCAATCCGTTTTAGAGGCAAGAAATATTACTGGCCTCTAGTAATTCTTTTTCTAGATATGCTTCTAGTAAATTCCTGGATTATTTACAACCAGGTCAATAAAGATCCCTCTGCTAGATTTTAGACGAAGGGCTTGTTTTTCATGGATGAAAAAATTAGAAAATAGAACAAGAAAACCTACTCCAGACTCTTCTTCAGATTGGAACAATGGAGTAATAATCAGAAAAAAGGAGGTATAGGTATATGATTAGTATAACTCCTGAGTCGATTAGGCCATGTTCATCTGTCGGTCTCAAATTTTCAAATTTATTTTTTCTCCAAAAATCTGGTCTTTTTCGGAACACTATAGGCACTATAGCATATAACTGGAATACGTTTTCATTTGACAAAACACCTTCACCAAAATTAGCATGGGTTATAGTCCAAGGCAACCGTGCAAACTCAAAAAATTGTTCAGTTCGCGACACTATAACATACATATATCCCCCAGAGAAACTTACCGATCGAAATCAAGTTATTCGTGAAAAAAATGTTTGAAACTTTTTTGCAGAGCGAAAAATTTTGTATTCGAATATTATTTCTGGTTAAATTCTTCAATATAAAGTATAAAATGCTCCCATGCTGTATACATGGGAAATAAAATATGATTGAGGCTCAGTTTTAATAAAAGAAAAAATTAAATTTAAATAATTTAAAATACTTAATTCATAAAAATTTCGCGGTTGCTTCATCATACCTTTAATTAACTTAGACTTATTGTGCCTTTGGATAAGTTTTTCCTTTGAAATAGTTGTAGTGTACCCTTTTCCGCTCGCATGAATTCTGTTAATTAAGTAATAGTTTTCAATGCCCTTAGGTGAGTATGGAGTTTTCACATTGACACAAGCTGGTTCTCTGATTTCAATCATAATTCCTTAGAAAGTGTTACAGATAGAAGAAATTAACCCAGACTATATAATAATCTGCGCCAATTCGTGTATTCTACACAAACTTAAGTTCTTTGCTATTTTCCGTCATATCTTAATACGCAGAATTTTAATACGACCTTAATCTGCTTCTGCTGGTTATTTTCTTTCCACGTACACGGGTTTGAGCAAAAAAAATATTAGTGCTCTCGTCTGCAACGCTTAGTGGTTCGGTTGGTGGGTAAGAAATATCGCATTTCAATATACAAGTACAAATCTATTGTACTATTTGATGTAATTAGGTATCATAAATGGTAAACTAGATAATAATAGTACACACCATATTTCAACGAGATAACAAGTTTTGCTGTCATTAAGAATTAATAAATGGAAAAATTCTACAGATTATCAAATAAATAAATGTATCTGGATGATACATTGCGTGTGCTATTCTAAATTGATAGGAAAAATTCTGTTGTGCGAGAATTAAAAGAACATTTCAAAATTATAGCATCTATTTTTCAACTTTCATATCCACAGGTATTAAAAAATTCTACTGCAATTTTAAAACTATAAATTAACATGATGTACTGAAAATATTCAAGATTATTTGTTTTATATATTACGCCTAACGATGCTAAAACAACGAAAATCTTTTTAGTAAACACAAAACTATTAGCGCGTGTGAATGACATCCTTTTGCTTGGGGAGATACAGGATTTTATAACGATGATAGCTGAAACGATTAAGCTTTGTTTTAGCTCGAATTGAAGTATAGTACTACCCAAACTAACTTAGCTCACTCTGTACTAAACGCTAACCAACAGTTATTTATACGACATTTTAACTCGTTCCAACCTTGTGACTTTAGTGCGCCCGTAAATTATTTTATAACTTAGTATGAGTGCATGTAAGGACATCTGGAGAGTTATGTGCGATGCCTTGAGACAATTGCTGGCACATACACTTTTGTGGTCACTTGTAGAAACATTTAAAAGCTACATAAATGTACCCTTAGGAGACATACAAATGTAGAACACAAGGCACGTTGCCGCTGAGCATTCTCATGAGCTGGGCCGCTTCACACTGTTGTGGTTTTGACCCTCATAATTTGTTGTTGGATTGCTTGTCCCTTTCTTCTTAAGCTTTGCTTTTCGTACATCAGAGTACATTTTGTTACTCATTTTAATAGGTTTTTAGCACTCTGACATTAACTTTTGCTGCTACACTCTGTTTATGGATGCCAAATGTAGACGAGCTAATATTGGAATTAAGTTTTGAAAGTAATTAAATTGTTGCGCATCTTATTTTATATAGATTCTACTTTCTGTTATAACTTTTAGTTTAATTACAAATTACGATAAATAAAAATTGAAACTTTTGACTTTAGCTATGTTATCGTAATTGACTTCAAATTTAAGGTTTTCACATGTGCCCATTATTTTAAAGAAATGAAAAGATTTTAAAAACTGAGATTAGTAATTTAACTTATAAAATGTTTAATTAATTATATGTTTTATTATTTTAAGGAAAATAACTAAATTAAAATTCGATGAAAACCCGGATCATTTTCAAGTTGATGCTCAGCCCAGTTCACGAACAAACGGCGATTCTGATGGTCAAGCAGCTTCAGTTCTTGTGTCAATTTGATCTTGTAAGGATGTAGGCAAAGATCTTTTAAAAAAATTTGCCGCAACAACGTCACAAATATACTTAACGCTTGAGAACGACGAGAGAGAGACTGATTGGGGCTTTCTCAATTGATGTAAGTATTAGCGGCAGCAATTTTCTCGATAGTACGGACATTTCTTTATCTCATCTGATCTGACAGGACGGTTATGACGACCATAAAATGGATATAGCGCTCTTAAAGTTGAGGCCACTGAATCCGAATTTTTTGGTTGGAAATTTCAGGATTTGGCAACTCTGGTGCTGCAGTCTGGAAACTTACTACTTTATCGTAAATTTTGATATTTTTGTTCTTGTACATTCAGAGCGTTTTGATATACGACCTTTTTGGTGTTACTTACAGTTACTTCAAAAATGCACTTCTTTGAATTAAATCGACAAAATTTTCGAGTGATTATTTTTTAGAACTTTCGATCTGGATTAACTCAACAACAGTAGCTTCATAAAGGGCAGTTTTTACAAATTGGGGGTATCGAGGTCGTAGATCACTCCAAGACGAATTTCGTGAAAGTCGTTCAAAATCAGTTGTTATTCTGGAAACTATTGATGGTGTGACCAAAATAATGTTTCCAGATCGTCATGTGAGTTCTGGTGAAATAGAAACAACTACAGACATTAGTGGGACCAGAATGTATTCAATATTGCATGGACATTTCACTCTAATAGAATTTTTAAGTGAGATCCCACACAATTTGTTGATCACTCAAAAAAGACTCTTGTCGATTGGTTGAGGAAATGTAAAAAAAAATCGATTCTGACCCAACCGCGCATTTTTATAACAAAATGGTAAGACCTAATCTTTTCAAAAAATCCATATTTTTGGCTACAAATATAAGCTATATGCGTTTTATTTCTTCTTAATTTTATGGAGATGCACAAAATGCAAATTATGTGCGTAAACCGATCCGACAAATATATATATTTTTTTTCAGATTGGTATAACCTTTTTTATATTTGTTGAATGTTCAATGCCTATCTGTCAATTACTTCGTATTTTCTAGCTGATTGTCTCTTTGAGTCGAAAACTTGAAAATTTTAGAATTTAATTATGGAAATGAAAACTTTCACAGAGAGTGACACAGTTAAAACTGTACCAGTTTTAAAACCTAACCTCTGCATTTTAGACGAAATATATTGAATTCATACTAGTATGCAATTACAATTAAAAACAAGAAAAAACGTTAACTTCGGCTGCACCGAAGCTAATATACTCCTCACAGGTTTATTTCCTTTAGTAACTATGTGTTCAGCTTGTATTGAAGCTATATGCTATAGTTAACCGAACTGAACAATTTCTTCGGATATTACATCATTGTCTTAGAAAGTAACGTGTGCCAATTTTTGTGAAGATACATTGTCAAATGTGAAAGTTTTCCATACAAAAACTGTATTCTAATCGTTCAGTTTGTATTACATCTATGTATATGTTATAGTGGTCTGATATCGGCAGTTCCGACAAATGAGCAGCTTCTTGAAGATAACATGACGTTTTCAAAATTTCCAAACTATATCTTAAGAACTGAGGGACTAGTTCGTATATATACACACAGACGGTCAGACGGACGGACGGACGTACAGACAGACGGGCATAGCTAAATCGACTCAGCTCAATATACTGATCATTTAAATATATGTATATGCTTTATAGGGTCTCCGACCCTTCCTTCTGGGTGTTAAAAGCTTCGTGGCAAACTTAATATACCCTGTTCAGTTTATAATTATTTTAAATATATAAATAAAGACACAAAGAAAAGTTAGCATTTGATTTAATAACTCAATTCAAAGCTAAATAGGCTCAATTAACTAAGCTTCTTGAGCCTAAAAGAATAAAGAAATAAAATTTTATTAAATAAAAATAAGAATATTGTGCAATGTGGTAGCTGTAAGGGGTACACAAACCGTCGTTAGCTCTAAAATTACTTCTGAAACAACTTAATAACATCGACGCCATAGTGTTTCAGTAATATGAATATAGAAGAACCTGAGAATTAACCTTGTCAAATAATATTCTCAAAAAAAATTTGGAAAATAAATGCATTACAACGAATCTTACATAGTACACTGGTGGTCACTTGATTAAGGACACTCCGTTTTCTTTTAAAACATTGGTTTATTCTATAATTTAAAAGCGACATATTTTTTTCAAACTTAAGTTACCATATTTATCATCTTCTAAGATATAGATTTATTGAAGATTTAACGAAAAAATTGTTTTCATTTCAACGTGCGACAAAAAATTAATCATATGCATATATCTATTTTGACTTGGTCAACTAATTAAGGATACTTCAGATTTTTGGTTAGTATATTAAAAATAATACTAAAAAAAAATTAAAATTTGATTATGAATTAATGTTTTCACTTAGTATTTTGTCGGATAGCCTTTTGATTCAAGCACAGCTTTAGATCTTCTAGGCAGACTACCGACATCGCTCAGTTGATATGTTCAGCCATATTTCCTTGACATTTTGAAATAATTCATCAGCATTTTTGCTTGATTTTTTCCCCAAGCGTCTTTTGAAATCTGCCCAGAGGTTTTCGATTGGATTTAAGTCCGGACTCTGGGCAGGCCAATCCAAAACCGTAATGTTTTCGGACGAAAGCCAAGTTTTAACACTCCTAGCAGTGTGCTTGGAGTCGTTATCCTGCATAAAAATGTATGGTTCAGGCATGTGTTCCTCTGCAAATGGCTTCATTGTACAAGCCAATATATCTTTATATAAATATTGGTCCATTCCAAATGCAGCCGAAACCATAATACTCCCTCCACCATGCTTAACCGTTTTTAAAGTGTATCGAGGGTGAAATTCCTTGTTTGGCGGGCGTCAAACAAATTGTTTCCCATATGTACCAAACAAATTAAACATGGATTCATGGCTCCACGATATTTGTTTCCAAAAATCTAATGGTTTTCCGAAATTCTCCTCTGCAAATTTAATACGACTCTTTAAGTTTTTGTTTGACACGTGTGCGGTTTGTTTTTTGCGATACAACCCCGTGGCCCATTTTCAAGAAGACGACGTCTAATGGTTCGTGTTGATACATCGTTGGTCAGTTGATCCTTTATCGTGCCGAGAATTTAACTGGAAGTTAAAAAAGGATTCGCCTTGCAAACTCTACAAATTACACGATCGTCCTTTGAAGTAGTTTTTCTGGGTCGATTTTCCTAATTTTATTCCCTGTACTTCCGTAATGAATCAAAGCATTCTGAATCATTGATTTTGAGCACAAAAGCTCCTTCGCTACGGCTCTAATGGACATTTTTTCCTTCACGTACTTGTAAATTATCATTTTTCTCAGTTCTGGTGTACAACTCTTCTTTCGACCCATATCTAACAGTTTTATTATTTGAATTTGAATATTTAGTTAATACACAAATGTTTTACACAACTTACCTCAAGTTTTTGGGTTAAAGTAATTAAAATTCAATAAAAAAAATTTGGTGTCCCTAATTATGTAACCAAGCACCAACACACTCAAAATACAATAAGTTCATCAAACCGCCGAATTTGTCACTGAAACACGTGCTACATTTTTTTGCACAGTTATAATATAACGTTGCCACACATATGAATATCCTATATGTATATCGGCAGATTCACTAATGCGGAGACTAAGCCGAAAATGTTGACACCGAAAATAACAAACTTTTTTTTTTTTGTTTCAGCGACAAATCGAGAAACTTTTCACATTCAACTTGAATGGCAACACCTTTGAAGCAACACTAGTACTAATCAAGTATACTCGTATTCACACGCAATCACATGTACATACATATGAATAGTTTGCTGTCAGCAGAGATGCCTGGACATTGACAAATTCGAACATCAGCCGAAGTATGTTGCTGATATGTTCAAGTATATGAAAGTTAGTACCTGTACATAGGTGGGTGTTAGGTAGTGATAGTAGAATAATAGAGATTTCTTTGTGTGCTGCGCAAAGTTAATCCTGTGTTGCCTTCACTAAAATTGAAAGTCAAGAAAAAATGGCACTTTGGTCAGTTTTTCTCCTGCGTATCAAAGTAAAATCACACACAAACAACATAAAATACCGAATATGAAATACAAGGTGAGTTCCAAAGTAAACAGAAATTTTGGATCAAGTGCTCTCATGTTTATCAATTATCCATTGAGAATTTCATGACATTTCAAAGATTGGAAGTGAAGTTATTGCATTTTAAGTGTCAGTATGTTTGTGTTATCGGTGCGAACAAAGAGCCAACATTAAATTTTGTTTTAAAATTGGTAAAAAATTTTACCAAAACGTTTCAATTGATAAAACAAGTTTATGGCGATTATTGCCTATCCTGAAGCAGAGTGCACGAGTGGTTTCAACGTTTTCAAAGTGGTCGTGAGGACATACAAGTAAATGACGATCAACATGTGGGCCAATCAAAATCCTTGATCACCGGAAATTCCGTTGAAACTGTGTTTGAATTCATCAAATTAGCCGAAATCCTCATTGAAATTCATTCAAATGGAATTGAACATCTCCAAAACATCGATGTATCGCATTTTGACCAAACATTTAGGCTTATGAAATGTGTGTGCACGGTTTGTTCCGCATGAATTGACTGGCTCCACGTATTCACCTGATATGGCTCCGTGCGACTTCTTCCTTTTCGTAAAAATGCATTTGGCCACGAAAGGAAAGTGTTATCCAGAAGTAGAAGCCATTCAAAAAGCTTGCACCGGCATACTGGCGGCCATACCGGCCAACGAGTTAAAACACTCGTTCGACATGCTTTTGGACCGTGCAAAAAGCTGTGTTGAAGCAGCAGGAGACTATTTTGAATAAAATAAATTGATTTTGCCGAAAAAACCATTTTTTCTGTTTTTTTTTTCAAAAATCCTGTTTACTTTGGAACGCACCTTGTAATTTAAGCTTCGATTTTCCATAAGTCAATATTTTTTATACTTTTGCACATTTTTATTGCATGCAACAGTTTTATCCACTTAAGGCAGACTTCAAGCTGTCTTGACTTTAATTACATTGACTAGCTTAGAATATTTTGATGTCTAAGGAAGCGGATAATATACAAAAACTTTAACTGAAGTGTGAAACTTGTTGATTAACAATTTCATCCACTTAGAGAGGTTATCAGTAGGTGACAGACAGGTATAATTCTTGGTTATTGAAACACTTGAATAATATAATAGGCGTGTATTGTACATTTTTAATAAATTTCTAAATTATTATGTACTCTTTATACTTGTGTCCGATATAATTGAATTCAGATTTCGAATTGTGTTCTAGTTACCGCAATAACCAATGCTCGATAAACGTAAGACGTTTGGTTATCTAGTTACTAACGAAAGGACATTTCCATATAATAATTAAGACTCCTAATTTACATTTCTGTAATAATATTAATTATGTCCTGAACATGGTATTATAATATTGTTGCGATATTTGCAATACCCAAAAGGAAATCTTGAACACCATATAAAGTATATACGTTCTTTAAAAATTAAGTGAAGAGCTGAGTCGAGTCGATTTTGTCCCTCAGTTGTTGAAATATTGATCCGAAATTTTGCACGTTTCCAAAGAAGCTGCTCATTTGGCAAGACCGGCGATATCGCACGAATATAGCGTACGGCTGTTATACAAACCGACGGTTCGAACTCAAATTTTTTCGTGAAAAACTTTGTTATTTAAAAAGGAGTCGTCACGGAATTTTGCATAGATTAATAATATCCAATATTGTTAAGATAAGACCCCATATAGCATATTGCTGTCATTTAAACTGACCGATCAATATAAAAAACAGATAGTTTTAGACCTTATGATGGAATAAAAAAATGGACCTGAGAAGGGTACTACTCGTATATATATCTCCGGTGCAGCCGAAGTTTATTTTAAGCTAATAATGTCCAAATCAAAGGTTAGAAGTCGACACATAAAATATACACCATATCGATTATCTGCATGTTATACATCGTAAAATATTAAAATACTTGACACTTGTCAAGTCACTAAATATTTTGTGGTTAAAAACGCTATAGCTACAATGGAATACTTACATTTCACTATAAGAGAGTATTCTTGCTGTTAAATTCGTTTAGTCCTATAGCCAATTTTCAACTGTTAAAATGTCTCTAAGTGCCCATTTTGTTTTTTTTTTTATTATGTATATTCTCAAACCCAATCGTTTATTACATAATACGAAGTTTTTCAAAAGGTGTCCGGAATTTCTCATTTCTTAAGAAAGTAGTTATTTATTCATAAATACCTTTTTTCATGCACTTCCGCCCGAGATTTTCTAATCTTCTAAGCACTTAAAAAGTCATTATTATGATCTTGCTTATCCTTCGATCCAGTTTTACCTCTTCATTTTTGGAAACAAAAAGATCACAGGAATCCAGGTCAAAACAGTCACAGTAAATGGCGATGCAATACTATTTTCTTCACTTCATTAATCAAAAAACGCTTGGCAACCCTGGAGCGAAGTCAAGAGAATTGAAGTGTGATAGAATAATATTCAATAAATTCAAAATTTTAAATATTTACAACAATTAAATTAAAAAACTTGTTTCTACACGGAAGTGCATTTTACGTAGATTGCCTGGAAGTTGAAGTGCGGTGAGATGATCGAGTGGATAGGCTGTTGCACCTGCTAAAAGTTTCTCAGTAAGGCCAGAGAACTTTAAGCATAGAAAAGGTGCAAATTGAATTCTGTATGATGTTCGATTTGACGGCTAACAGAACTGATAGAATTGTAGTAGGGAATTCATCATTCTCGCTGCTATTTAGCAGGAATGAGCACGTTCAATGGCAGAAATGTATGTAAAACGACTGAATTCATGCGAGAATGTATAAAGAGAAGTGCTTTGAAGAAAAATATACCAAGTCACACAGAGAATGTAAAAAAGCATTCTCTGAGTCACATAAGCGTGAATATTTTGTATCATATGAATCATTTTTTCCGAAAAATGGTAAAAATTTTAATTTTTTTACAAAATCGGGAAAAATTAAATAAAAAATAATTTTAAAAATTATAGTAATTTCGACGATTATATCATATTAATTCCGACTATTATTGCTCATACAAAGAGATCTTGGGTCATCTTTACATACTTATATATGTAAATCTTCTGAACGTGTGTTTGTAATTGAACTGCTCCTAAACGGCTGGACCGATTTTGATGAAATTTTTTGTGTGTGTTTAAAAATATTCGAGAATGGTTTAAATTCACAATTTGGTCTACTGGAAAATGTTTTTTTAAATTAATTTTTCATTTGTAATTAATTGCTAATTTTGGAATGTTTTACATTGGATCCGATAGATTGCGCTACCATCGCAGTATCTGTGGCAACCTAATTTAAATATACGAGCCTTCTGGCAACATTTTTTGATGTAAGAAAATCGAACAGAACTATTTTAAGCATTCTGATGAAATAAAGAAACAGAAAAGAAGCCAAATATTTCGTTAAGCGTTTTTCTTGGAAATTAAGATAATAAAGAGGAAAAACACAGAAGTGTGGACTCGAGCACCACATAATTGGTGACCCCAACTTGTATACATCAACTACAATCAGCATATTCTTGCATCGCGATGCCACTACTGAATTCACCTAACAAAGATGAAGGTACACCGAAATCGGACGCAACCTGGTCAGCACAGCAAAACACAGGCAGAAGCAGGCACACTAGAGAAGGGGGCCAACACAACGCGATAGAAGCAGTCGGTGTCATTAGACTACCCCAGTTTTTGTACATCGGACCCAGACCTGTGGTTCACGCAAATAGACGGCTTGTTGCACATAAATCGTATCACATCTGATGTCTCAAAATATTACACCGTAATTACGGCACTTGATGCAGAAACCCTACGCCAAGTTTCAGATGTTGCAAGAAACCCACCGGACACGGGCAAGTATGACAAATTGAAGAAGGAACTAATTGCTCGTTTCAGTGAGTCCAAGGAGAAGCAGCTGATGAAACTTCTAACAGGAATAGAACTTTTCAATAAGAAACCCAGTCAATTGTTGAGGGAAATGCGTGATCTGGCCGGCAATAACGTCTCTAAGGAAGCTCTGTCAACATTGTGGTTGCAGCGAATGCCCAACAACGTTCGTTGCATATTGTCGGCGTGCAAGTCTACAGACTTGGAAAATCTAGCCGAGTTAGCCGATCGAATCGTAGATAATTCACCCTCATACATAGTCGCATCTACAACCATTCCGCAAGACAACGAAGCAAATTGTTCAGCTCTAAACATATCCAAGCAAAACACCTTTGAAGCACGACTATTGGCGTTGGAGACATCCTTCAACCAAATTATTCAAAAACTAAGCGAAATATCAGTCAACATGGCTGCAACAATGAACCAACGCCGTAGTTCAGCGCTGAACGCGGCGGCGAACGAAAACGAAGTCGACTACGTGAAAACGCAAAAGTATGTTACTACCATATTCGATTTGGTGCAGCATCGAGGAAATGTCAAGCGCCATGCGAATTCAACAAACCTACTGAAAGCACGCAGGGAAACTAAACCCACTGCCGTCTATCGATGCAACTGATGGCAGCGTAGAACAAGACATCAGCATCAAAGAACGAAGACTGCACATTTTTGATAGCAAAAACAATCTTAACTTTTTAATTGACTCCGGTTCTGTCATCTCGATTGTACCACTGAACATCATTCATAAACACTCAACACTTACTCCTGATAGCCTTCAGCTTTTTGCAGCAAATGGCTCAACCATTCAAACTTTTGGTACCAGAAATCTGTCACTAAGCTTGGGCTTACGGAGGAGTTTCACATGGAACTTTGTAATAGCGAACGTAAAATCACCTATCATAGGAGCAGACTTTCTGGTACACTTTGGCCTTCTGATAGACCTCAGAGCAAAGTGTCTGGTTGATTCACAAACAACCATTACCACAAAAGGAACAGTTCGGCAGGCTGAAACGCACAGCATATCAACAATAAGCCCCTCATCTAAATTTCAAGACCTCATTAAGCAGCATGTTGAGTTGACAACGCCTAATATTTACTCCTTACCAACATCAATGGACGTCAATCACCAAATTGTAACAGATTGCCGACCTATTGCAGAGCCACTTCGCCGTTACTCCGGAGAAAAACCTTAAATGTCATCAAAAGCGAATTCAATGAACTGTTGCAACTAGGTGTAATTCGTACATCAAGCAGTCCATGGGCAAGCCCAGTTCACTTAGTGAAAAAGAAAACTGGGGATGGCGAGCCTGCGGTGACTATCGCTCCTAAACGCCCACACGCAACCAGATAGCTATCCGATACCGCACCTCGATAGCATAGTCGACTGCTTACATGGTAAAGCAGTTTTTCCAAAATTGATATAAAAAAAGCTTATTACAATATACGCATGTGTGAAAAAGATATAGCGAAAACAGCAACATGCGTACGCCAATCGGACTTTTTGAGTTTGTCGTTAATTCTTTATGCCATTTGGGCTAAAAAATGCCACTCAAACGTTCCAAAGATACATAGACATCACATTCAGAAATATCGACTTTGTTTTCTGTTACCTAGATGATATTCTCATATTTTCAGAAAATGAAAAAGAACATCACAAGCATGTCCAGTTGGTGCTGCAGAAACTTAAAGAGGCAAAACTATGTATCAACTTATCCAAGTGTGAGTTTTGCGTTAGCGAGCTAAACTTCCTAGGATACCACATCTCAGCGGAAGGTATACAGCCACCGAAAGAAAGAAATAGAAGCAATCTGTCAATATCCAAAGCCGAATACAATTGTTGAACTCCGCCGGTTTCTAGGAATGGTAAATTTCTACAGGAAACATATTCCTAACGCCGCACAAATTCAAGCACCGCTACACAACCTTTTCAAAGACTCAAAAAAAAAATGACAAACGAAAAATCGATTGGGATGCAGAGCTTGAAAAAGCATTCAGCGACTGCAGAGCCAGTTTGGCTACACAAACATTGTTAAATTTTCCGGTACCAAATGCGCCGTTTGCATTAACAACAGATGCGTCGGAGACTGCAGCTGGAGCACTGGAACAACAAGTGAATGGGGAATGGAAGCCAATCGCATTCTTTCTCAACCAAACTAAAAATGCGCAAAAGAATTACTCTGCATGTTATGACCGAGCTTTTGGCAATATACTTAGCCATTAAACATTTTCGTCCAATGCTTGATGGTCGCAAATTCGTCATTCGCACCGATCATAAGCCCTAACGTATGCATTCCGTCAAAAGCAGACAAAGCGTCACCACGGCAGGTAAGGCATTTAAATTATATTGCACAATTTTCAACGCAAAAATCGTTTTTCTGTCTGGTAAAAATAATGGGTAGCAGACGCACTCTCCAAGTATGCCAAATTGATATGCCCATAGTAGTCACAATGGATGAAATAGAAGAAGAACAGCAGAGAGATTCAGAGTTACAACAAATTGTCATAAACAATAACACTTTAGTTTAAATTTACAGAAGCTAAAACTTCCATCTGGCAATACAATATACTGCATACATCAAATGCAATGGTTCGGCCGTAAACGTTCCAGTTAAGCTTCGTAACAAAATATTTCAACACATTCACAATTTCTCACACCCTGGTACAAGATCAACTTTAAAACAAATTAGAAGCAAATACATTTGGATGTCAATGAACAAGGACGTAATAGAAATGGTTCGCTCTTGTATCAGTTGCCAACGATCAAAATACAAAAGCACAATCATCTAGCGCCTAAGCCCTTCAAACAAACTGATCAACGTTTCGACCATGTCCACCTTGATATTATCATTCTTCCAGAGCATGAGGATACAGATATTGTTTAACCATGATTGACAGATTCACACGTTGGCCCGAACTAGTTCCGTTAAAAGATATTTCGGCCAACACGATAACGACAAGCTTTTATTCAGCATGGATCTCACGTTTCGGTTCCCCGAAGACCATAACAACAGATCAGGGCTCCCAGTTTGAGTCCGCAATATTCCAAGCATTGACAAAAATGGTTGGCGCACACAAGATACGTACATCAGCTTACCATCCGGCGTCCAACGGCATGATTGAGAGATGGCATCGTACGCTAAAAGCTTCACTCATGTGCAATCGACAAACTCCATGGCCACTTCTCCTTCCAACAGTGATGTTAGGACTGCGCTGTTCCCATAAATAAGACATTGGAGCATCCCCAGCAGAAATGCTGTATGGCACTAATCTTCGTTTACCCGGCGAATTTTTTGATAACGGGGATGGATCGTATAATCCACAGGAGTTCATATCCAAGTTTCGTGAGTACATACAGCAGCTAAAACCAAGTTCACCGGTACACCACAATTCAACACGATTTTTCATCAATAAAAATCTACAAGATTGTAGTCATGTGTTCATCCGCTCGGATCATGTGAGAAAACCACTAGAGCCTCCTTACACGGGTCCATTCGAAGTTGTGGAACGCATTTCAGACAGACTCTATGCAATTAAAATTAAAAACGCAATACACAACATATCTGTGGAAAGATTAAAACCAGCATTCTTTCCCAGAAGTGACGAGTTACCAAATACACCGCTGCGAACCTATAAAAAAAGAAATGTAACATTTGCAGACAATTCTAAATCGTGATTTAATCACTGGGAAGGGAGTAGCTGTGGCAACCTAATTTAAATATACGAGCCTTCTGGCAACATTTTTTGATGTAAGAAAATCGAACAGAACTATTTTAAGCATTCTGATGAAATAAAGAAACAGAAAAGAAGCCAAATATTTCATTAAGCGTTTTTCTTGGAAATTAAGATAATAAAGAGGAAAAACACAGAAGTGTGGACTCGAGCACCACATATCCAATAATCAAATCTTAAATTGGCGTAAACGTGCAATAAACAAAACGTTGCAAAAGTAAAAGGCGACATCTGTAGACAAGTTTTCATAATGTGGATAAAGTTGTTCGTTCTTAAGTAATAAACTGGGTGATTCAACACATCTACATATGTGTAGCTATATCTACTTATATATAAAAAAGAATGTTGTGTTAGTTGCACCATTTATAACTCAATAACGGCTAAACCGATTTGGTTGAAAATTGTTGGAGAAGTAGCTTAGAACCAGGGTAAGGACATCCTACATATGTCTCTTTATGTCAAAATTTATTACAACTCATAAATACAAAAATTATATTTCAAATAATAAGCATTTGTTCTAAACTCATGTTTGTAGAGATCATTTGAATATATGCGTACAATTATAAACAGATTTTTCTCAAAAATAATACTATTGCTAAGTAGTATTTGGAACTACAACCAAATACGCAGTAAAATAGATAATAACTGCCTCAGTAATAAGTGGTTGAGTATGTATTATATCACGTGCATCCCAAAAGACTGATGTTATAACCTTTTCAGTCGACTTTTGCGTCTTTCTACGCCTGAGAACCGGTTCATCATGTGCAGTCCACTAGAATGACAGTCGATTGGACTTCAGTGGGAAATGATAGAGTTATGTTTCTTTTGTCACACACCGACGCAAAAATTCGGTTTTATTACTATTAAAGAGCACTCAAATACTTCTCAGAATCAGTTGTTCGTGTTTTTTGTTGGATTATGAACTTGCGAGGCACCCACTTTGCATAGAGCTTCCGCCTCTTTAAGCTTAGCAAATACCTTTTCATCGGTGGATTTCCCTGAGCCCAAATTCAACAGTATTTTCCCCTAAAAAGCAATGCTTTATTAACACTCGAAATGCCTTATAATCCATTTTTTTAAAAACTAACGCAAGTTGCTTCATGAAAATGCTATATCTCATTAACTAATAGTTATAATCCAACTAATAAAAATCATATAGATGGTAGTAGTAGTATTATCTATGTATCAGCCACAGTGAAGCGTGGACGGGTCCTCTAGTTCTTTTATATTCCTCAAAAATTTGATACCTTCACATATGCATATTCCCATTATTCCCTTATCATATCTACATTTGTACCAATAGAATTTCTATGGCATACTATATACATATTATAAATACATATGTATGTATGCATATTATTTCTTTGGCACATTTGTCTGTATGTTTGCGAAAGCAAATGCGAGCCACATATATCTATATGTATGTACATACATACGTTCATAATAAGAAGTGTCACACGCATCTTTCACATCTCCGTTGTCACGGTCAACCAATGGCCGAAACTGACGTTTTGTCAAAGAGTCAATCTGTCGAAGCACTGACGCGGCAAAACGCCACAACATTGTGTGATAATAGAAAATCCAAGCTGTACCGAAAAAAATAAACGAATGGCCGCCGATTGTCACCGCTTCCCTTGCCGCTGTAACAGATATCAATTTATGATTTTTAGCTTTTGCCATCGTCGCGAAAAGACGCTTGTTTGCAAAGGCATGCTCGGGGAGATGTTACGGCGTCTGTTTTTATGAATGAAGTGAGGTCGCTTGAAGAATATGCACCTGCGTTTATGAATGAGATCGTTTTTGTTGTAAAATTCATTACATTTGGGCTTCATCAATTCGGCTGCCTAATTGACTTGCCACCCTTATGCTATTTGAGACAATTGTTGTTTTTTGTAGAACAATGTTTCAATTTTTTATTGGTGACATATTCACATGTGTACGCATATGTACATATGTTTGTATGCTTGTGCATTATTTGTTCGGCAATGTATGTATACAAAAATATGTACATATGTACATATAAGTACATATATATGAATGTATGACCATGCAGATCAATGCTCGCACATGTAATATAGGTATTGCTAAGTGATAAAATCATGATTTGAATTTCTGAACGTGCACGTGCGTATACATACTACATTCATATGAGCGGATAATAAGATTAATATGATAGACGATGTATTTATATATTATTGTGATAAATTCAATTTCTATTAGTAAGAAACATAATACAAAAATATTTATTAATATATTAGAGTATATTATGTAAAAATCAAATAAAATGTTTAAATATGCAAGTCCAAATTGACTGTAAATATTGCTATGCATGCATTCACACAAAATTATACTAATAATTATTCTTACATGCCAATATGGAAATGCGGACGGCAAAACGCAAAAGCATACATTTTGATTCGCTAGTTAAAAGTAAAAATTGAAGCATGAAAATATCCGCTAGGGCATACATGCCACGTCATCATATGCCGAAAATACATATGTATGTAAATATATTTATATCTCTTCATATTCTCTGTTTGAGTATGTGGAGAACTGTTAAAAATGTTAACATTTCACAGCGTGAATTCTGTGGTTGTGAGGTGAATCCCTTACTATAAATCTAACAAATGTTCGATATCGAACCTGCACCTTCTCTATGCTTTAAGTTCTCTGGCTGAACTATCTCCTCAGCTTGTGGTTCCAGCTACATCAAATAAATCAAATAAAATAAATCAAACAGAAACGAAAATCTCACGACCTACTCCAATAATAATATCGGGTGACTGTGAATACCAAAAAATATATAAAACAAGTAAGGAAGGGCTAAGTTCGGGTGTCACCGAACATTTTATACTCTCGCATGGTAAGGTGATAATCGAGATTTCATAATACGTCATTTACATATTTTTCAAATACCGTATTTTTGTAAAGTTTTATTCCGCTATCATCATTGGTTCCTAATGTTTATACTCGTATTATACAGAGAGGCATCAGATGGAATTCAAAATAGCTTTATATTGGAAGAAGGCGTGGTTGCGAACCGATTTCACCCATATTTCGTACATGTCATCAGGGTGTTAAGAAAATATTATATACCGAATTTCATTGAAATCGGTCTAGTAGTTCCTGAGATATGGTTCTTGGTCCATAAGTGGGCGGCGCCACGCCCATTTTCAATTTTTAAAAAAGTCTGGGTGCAGCTTCCTTCTGCCACTTATTCCGTAAAATTTAGTGTTTCTGACGTTTTTTGTTAGTCGGTTATCGCACTTTTAGTGATTTTGAACATAACCTTTGTATGGGAGGTGGGCGTGGTTATTATCCGATTTCTTCCATTTTTGAACTGTACATGGAAATGCCTGAATTAAACGACTCTGTAGACCTTGGTTGACATAGCTATAGTAGTTTCCGAGATATGTACAAAAAACTTAGTAGGGGGCGGGGCCACGCCCACTTTTCCAAAAAAATTTCGGCCGAATATGCCCCTCCCTAATGCGATCCTTTGTGCCAAATTTCACTTTAATATCTTTATTTATGGCTTAGTTATGACACTTTATAGGTTTTCGGTTTCCGCCATTTTGTGGGCGTGGCAGTGGGCCGATTTTGCCCATCTTCGAACTTAACCTTCTTGTGGAGCCAAGGAATACGTGTACCAAGTTTCATCATGATATCTCAATTTTTAGTCAAGTTACAGCTTGCACGGACGGACGGACGGACAGACGGACGGACAGACAGACATCCGGATTTCGACTCTACTCGTCGCCCTGATCACTTTGGTATATATAACCCTATATCTGACTCTTTTAGTTTTAGGACTTACAAACAACCGTTATGTGAACAAAACTATAATACTCTCGTTAGCAACATTGTTGCGAGAGTATAAAAATTAAGCAAAGGCAAAAAAAGCATTTACTATTAAGCTTCTAAATAATAATACATCTAAATCAATACAGCAGACTCTGATGATTATATAAAGTTAACCAAAACTCTGTCTACAAAGAATTTACTATGGTTTTCTTATGAAAATAAGCAATCTCGACCAATTACGGTAATGGTTAAAAATTAACATCACTCAAACGAGCCAGAGGCTATAATATCAGAACTTCATAAGAAGGGATTCAAAGCGAGTCAACAAACTGAAGTGGAAAACAAAAGAGCCGTTAGATATCTTTCTTCTTACTTTCGATGCAACAGAAAATATAAATAACATATACATATATATGTATGCAATAAAAACCATATTGCATTCAGTTGTTGTAAATCAGTCAAAGTTCATACCAGAATACAAATTGTGTCAATCATATGGACGTAACACAACTGGTAAGCAAGCAAGATGTGTGAAGTGTGCGGGAAAGCATAAGACCATAGAGTGTCAAAAACCTAATCACAATCAACCAAAATGTTGTAACTGTGGTGAGGATCATCCTGCTAACTACAGAGTGTGTAGTTGCGAAAGAACTGCAAAAGATTCGTGACCAAAGAGCTGGTACAAAGAAAAAAAACCCACGTCCTAAAAGCTCGTTTGCAAAATATACCAAGAGCCACCCAAAAAACGTAATACGCCAACCAATGGCTGAAAATAAAGTTTCAACAGCAAATGAGCAAACTTATTCGCAAGTTGTAAAAGAGAACACTTGTTCAAATGATGCTAGCATTCTTCAACAAACCTTAGAAAAGCTTACAAAACAAAATGAGTTTACCATTGCACTTGAGAAGAGGCTTCAGAAGCTCGAAAAAGCAGTACAAAAAAATAAATAAATATGACAAAATTCTTAAAAATTATGCTATGGAACGCAAACGGCCTTACTATACAATACTATACATCAGAACAATTGTGCACGCAGAGCAGCTGCTTTACAATAAAAAGTAACATAAAACACCGAAACACGAAAAGGAGCTGCCTTTATGCTCATACGGCTGTGTAAACTGACGTTGACTAACACCAAAAGCTCCGTCAGGATCGGGAAGGACCTCTCCGAGCCGTTCGATACCAAACGAGGTTTCAGACAATGCGACTCCCTATCGTGCGACTTCTTCAACCTGCTCCTGGAGAAAATAGTTCGAGCGGCAGAACTAAATAGAGAAGGTACCATCTTCTATAAGAGTGTACAGCTACAGACGTATGCCGATGATATTGATATCATCGGCCTCAACACCCGCGCCGTTAGTTCTGCTTTCTCCAGGCTGGACAAGGAAGCAAAAGAAATGGGTCTGGCAGTGAACGAGGACAAAACGAAATATCTCCTGTCATCAAACAAACAGTCGTCGCGCTCGCGACTTGGCACTCACGTCACTGTTGACAGTCATAACTTTGAAGTTGTAGATAATTTCGTCTATCTTGGAACCAGCGTAAACACCACCGACAATGTCAGCCTAGAAATCCAACGCAGAATAACTCTTGCCAACAGGTGTTACTTCGGACTGAGTAGACAATTGAGAAGCAAAGTCCTCTCTCGACAAACAAAAATCAATCTCTATAAGTCACTCATAATTCCCGTCCTGCTATATGCTGCATAGGCTTGGATGATGACATCAACTGATGAGTCGATGTTGAGAGTTTTCGAGAGAAAAGTTCTGCGGAAGATTTATGGTCCTTTGCGCATTTTCCACGGCGAGTATTGCATTCGATGGGTCGATGAGCTGTGTGAGATATACGACGACATTGACATAGTTCAGCGAATTAAAAGACAGCGACTACGCTGGCTAGGTCTTGTTGTCCGGATGGACGAAAACAATCCAGATCTGAAAGTATTCGACGCAGTACCCGCAGAGGAAGAGGAAGACCTCCACTCCGTTGGAAGGACCAAGTGTCTACGCCAATTAAGAAGAAGAAGAACATAAAACACCATGAAGAAAACCGCATATCTACAGATGAATTTCAAGCAATAACGGTAAAGATAGATAGTGACAACAACTTGTCCCTTACAACAGTTTACAGTCCTCCAAGACATCAAATAAAATGCCATAGCTATCTAGAACTGATCAGTAGCCATAAAAACCGATTTAAGCGGTTTGGTTATGATCTCTGACCATTCACCAATATATTTAACACTTCACGAAAGTGTTGTTGTTAAGGAACCTCCACTTTCGCTAACAAAAAATATACTGACTGGGAATACTTTAAGCAAATGCTATTCAATGTTGATAGTCACGTAAGCATAAATTGTAATTCCGAGCTAGATAACGAAATCATGAATTTGACAAATACAATTCAATACGCATGAGTGGTACACCAATTAAAAGAAACGTCACAGCAGGTCATGAGTATACCAAAGAAATTAAAGAAATGGTAGCAGAAAAACGCCGATTACGCCGAAAGTGGCAACAAACAAGATCTCCATCTGACAAAAGTTGTCTTAACAAATTATGTAAAAAACTTACCAATAAGATAAAGGCATTTAAAAACCTACCATTGGAACGATTATTCACTTTGGAAGTGTATAATAAATTTTTCTCGACCCGTAACTCAGCATCATCCAATCAGAAAAGCATACCATATTTGGGCCAAGAGCGATATAGAGAAAGCAAATGTTTTTTCGGCATACCTTGAAGGTGTCTTCAAACCATATGACACATCCAATGCAGCAGAAATGGAACCTCATACTTACGAGAATTATACCGAAATTCCTCTAATAACTAATGATGAGGTATGTGCAGAAATTAAAAAACTGAAATCTTAAAAATCGCCTGGGTTTGATCTTATTACCAGTGAAATATTAAAACAGTTTCCTCACAACGTTATATGTAAAATTACTGCTTTAATGAATGTCACTTTAAATCTTCAATACGTATCTATTTATTGGAAAACTGCAGAGTTGATTATGTTCAATAAACCTGGTAAGCCAGCGCAAGAAATTACTACGTATCGGCCCATATCCCTCCTGCCTCTACTCTCAAAACTTTTGGAAAAACTTCTTGCTGTGCATATTAACAACAAAATTGAAAAGAGGAAGCTGATGCCGGCGCATCAGTTTGGCTTTAGAAAAAATCACTCCACTATTGATCAAGTCCATAGAATAACTCGAGTCATCGAAAATGCCTTTGAAGAAAAAAAAGTTTGCCTCGACGTGTCGAAAACCTTTGATAAAGTTTGTCATGGTGGGCTTCTAAACAAAATTAAAATATTTTTACCAGAAACATATTACAATATTTTAAAATCATACCTTTCGGACCATTTTTTTTCGAATTAAACATGGAGATATGTACTCTGATTTAAAGTAAATAAAGGCTGGTGTTCCTCAGGGTAGTGTGTTAGGACACATCCTTTACCTACTCTTTACGTGCTATCTACCACATGACGACAATTGTATTACAGCAACATTTGCAGATGATACTCGTACTCCGGTTCTGTCTGTCGGCAAAACACAAACTGCATCAATTGCAAGATCACAGGAACATTTAAACAAAATATATGAATGCACAGCTAAATGGCGAGTAAAATTAAACGAGACTAAATCAGTACACATTGATTTAACATACAACAGTACTAGGCTCTCCCGCTGCTTTGTTTGGCTTCTGAAGAAGAACCAGCCGCTGTTTTTTCCAAATTTTTGGGAAAACTCCTTCTTTTAGGCATCGTGAGTAGAGTTCGGCGAAGACCCTCTTGCTATGGTTGATGGCAATTTTCAGTACCTTGCTCGAGATGCCATCAAGTCCTGGTGCCTTTGAGTTTCCAAATCTCTCCGCCACATCCATTACCTCCTTCTCGTCGACAATTGGAGATTCCATCACGGTTGGTATTGTTCTACTCGATTAGGGTTCTTGCGTTGGGAAAAGCGTTTTCACCTCCTTTTCTAGGAGGGTCGGACATGTTGGTGCTTGACTGTTACCCCCTCTGATTTTCTCCATCACTATTTTATACGCGTCACCCCACGGATTCTCGTCCACCTTTTCACATAGTTCTTTAAAACTTTAGGACTTACTTCTTTTGATAGCTTTCTTGAGTTCCTTGCATTTTTTTTGAAAGTTTCTCGCAGTCTTGCATGGTGTGGCGTACTTTGGCTTCTTTGGCATAGGCGTCTCGCTTTATGGCATTCGCTTCTTAGTGTGCTGATCTCCTCGTTCCACCAGTATGCGGGCCTTTGGGTTGTGTTGTGCCTTTTTCTACCCATAGCAGCATCACAGGCTTTACTTATGTCCTTCACTAGTTTTCCAGCCTGTCGGTCAACATTGATCTCATCATCTAAGTCCCCATCCAACATTAGTTAAAAAATTTCTTCATCCAACGTTTCAACCTTCCATCCTTTTTTCTGCAATTTTTTAACGCTGGATCGGGTTTGTGATTGCTTGCGGATTTCCAGCCAGATGGCCAGGCGATCGCTATGTGTGTAAAAGTCGCACACTTTCCAATTTGCTGATCGAACCAGCGTGCTGTGGCGAAAGTAATATCTATTACCGTTCCGCGTCCATTCTTTTCAAAAGTATTTCTACCGCCGGTATTGAGCAGCACTGCGTCTAACATAGAAAACGCTTTGGGTAGAGCATTACCCCGCTTGTTTGTGTAGCTATTACCCCATTCAATTGCCCATGCGTTAAAATCGCCTGCTATCACGTTTGGCGTAGTAGTGAGGGCGTCTCGGACAAGTTCATCTAGAATTCTTTCGTAATCTCCCAGCAGCACACTCGCAGGAATATAGCAGCTGTAAAAATAAATGCCACCTATTTTCGCTCGCGTATAGTAAGATCTGCCCAGGAGCGGCTTACCTTGGAAGGCGTTCTCTCCACAGGCCCATATGGCAGCTTTGTTTTCCTTGTCGGAGATCCATGTGGCAGCGTTTATGTTTTTGTACTGCTCACACACTATCGCCACCTCTACCTTTTCCTCGATGATTGTTTGCTTCAGTAGATCTTGAGCAGCTTCACAATGATTTAGATTGATTTGGACAACTTTCATTTTACCTTTTTGCACGCCGCTTGATATAGAGGACACTTCCAACTTCCTATCCGGTGACCTGTTTCCTTTTTCCCACTGCTTTTGCATGCTTCACACGACGGGCTATTATCACACTCCTTTGCTAAATGCCCCTTTTCACCACACTTAGCACAACATTTGCTTCGATCATCCTCGCTCGTATATGCCCTCGCCAGATGGCCGTATTCCAGATACCTGAAACACTTTCTGAGGTTCGGCTTTTCCCTTATTCTGCATACCACCCATCCAATCATGATCTTATGGGCGTCAAGCAGCCGGTTTGGGTCCGCTGCGGGAAGGCTGATGACTGCCGTTTGCGTGCCCGAGTACGCCTGTCTCATGGTTTTGATCGCATTTTCGTCAAAGGAATTTAGCTCTTTAATTTGTGTTCGTATTGCCAGTGCTATGTCTTCTTTAGTGGTTATTTCGTCCAAGTCTCGGATCTCCGATGATACTTCGTGGGTTAGGGCTCTTATTTGCGTCTGGTCGCCCAGAACCTTGCATATCTCCTTTTCGTATGCTCCTGTGTTCATCTGGGCCTTCTTCATTTCTAGAAGTATTTCGCCTTTGAAGTCTTCCGGATCCTCGAGACGTTTTCTCCAAGCTCTTTCAGAGCATCTTCCTTTTTGACGGCTCTAAGCATATCGCTGTACGACATGTTTCCAGTGCGCGCAATGATAATTGCATCGGGCCTCGGACGTGAAGGAGAAACCGTCTTCTTATTCTTGTTTTTGGTTTCACCTGTGCCCATTCATTTCCCTTTTCCTCTGCCTTCCGTTCTTTTGTAGGTATGTTTCCTTCATTCCTCTTCCACGCAGTGGACCTCTTTTGGACTTCTTCTTGACTGGCTTTCTTTTTTGGCGGGGTCTTTCGCGTCTACTGCTCGTCCTCACGGGGCCCTTTTGGAGTTAGATCCACTCTTGTGTGCCTCAAAGGAACATTTCGCCTGGTTGCTTTAATTTTGTTGTACTCGCTTTGGGCGCGTTCATGGAGCTTTGTGACAGAAGTTAGCAGACCCCGGATCTAATTATTGATCGATCGCTGAGGCAGTTTCATTGCTTCCGTTAGCCTCTTGATCATATCTCCCAATTCAGCCATAATGTCCCCTGCTGGTTGCGTTAGTTCCGCTCTCGCTCTTTCAGGCCTTTCCACGGTGAGCCCCTGTTTCGGTGATCGCATCAGTCTTGGTGCGCGTCTAAATGGATCAGCTTCGACGCAAAAACTACTCGGCGTTCTCCTGGATTGTTCCGCTTCTGGTATGTTACTGACAGGGCTTTGAGTGCCGTAAATGATCAAGCAGTCTTGTACACTGCTGCTTTTGTTTTTGTTTTCTTTGTTTAAAAAATTCTTCATTCGTTTGTTTTTTACGGCGCATCGTGTGTAGGGGACGGCCGAAATAGACAGGAACGGGTGTACCCCAGAAACCGTGCTCCTACCCCAGTTCCCTGAGGCCTGTCCTTCGCTTTACTAGTCCCGGAAAACACGGACGGACCGGCGCTCGACCGGGGCAACGCAGGCTACTACCCCTGCGCCCAATGCACACTCCCTGACCAGGGACCGAAGTGGCTGTTTACTGATACACCACGCAGCTGACACCTCGGCAGAGCAGGCTCACATCACCCTTTTCACCCTACCAGCGGAAGACATCGCTATCAGGATAACCAAGGTCTCCCAGTGCGCCGCGCTGTGTACCGGTCAAGTTGTAATATCAGCCGCACCTAACATGGTGAGCAGACGCTGACCAGGAAGCCGCCCATTATGGGTCCGTCGCGCCTGGATTTTGATTTCTGTCATCATGTCCAAACATGATGAGGGGACACATATTTCTGTGTGGCGGTGTCGATTCGCCACAGTCACAGGATCGTCTGTACGCGCCGGTGGACTCGCCTTCAGTGCCGACCGGATCAGTAGCACCGACCACCCGAATCGATCCGTAGGCTTAAAAACTCGATACTACGACCCCTGGTCAGCCCAAGAAAACGCAGTCCCCAATACTGGTTCAAACACCAGCACCCTTTTTGGACACCCCCTTCTTCGGGTGGGTGCAGATAGTTACTTGTCTTACAAAATGTTATTGGGGAAGAAATATATAAGTATGTATATAATATTGTGTTTATATGTATGTATATGCTTAAATGGTGTTTCTTTAATTTCAATTTGGGAAAATATCCAAGTCTTTTGGTAAGAAATTTACAGTGTAGCGGAAAATATTGGAAGTGTTGTGTTTAACACGACTTTTTTCGGAATAGGGAATGTTGGGCCACGTTTTGATTTCAGTTAAAAAGTCACATAAAAGTTATTTTTTGTGACAATTCCAAAGCATGGATTTGTAGTGCGAGTCGTAACCTTCCTTTTGACAACATTGGTTTGATAAAATTCTACAAAAATTTAAAAGTTATAGCCATTGGCGCAAAAAACCTGAAACAAGGTGGGGAATGTCGGGCCAGTCTGTAAATCGATTAAAACATGATTGTTACCGATGAAAAACGTTTATTTATCAATGGAAATGAAAGAGAGATTCATAAATAATAAGAAAAATAGGAATTGGCGAAAAAAATTATTCCGACTCGCAGTGGATGCAGGTGTAAGTGTTCGGGTTCGGTCCGGCACATTTCAAGTGAACCCCTCGATCACAAACGATGCAATGGGCCGATTGACGATTCTCGTGCTTCGGCATCTTTTTCTTGCAAATCGTGCAAAAATCGAAGTCCTCTTCGATGTCGGTTTCGGTCGGAGACGGGCTTCTCTTCCGTGGCGTCTTCGATTTTGCCACGGCCTTTTTGCTTCTTGGCTGTTGGTTCATCGGCTGCCTTCGTCAATTTTTGCCGCTTTTTTCGGCCTTGTCACTGCAGATCTGCGACAACCTCAGGCGATGTCAAAATCGTTGACTCCATTGTCTTTACGGCCACGTTTTGATTTCTGGCGCAGGTGTGCCCAATTTCAACGGGCCAACCGATTTCAATGCATCACGGAGCTGTGGAGCCGAAACAGAGAGACAACAACGACGATGATGCAGCACCACTTGTTGAAGCTGGGGCACTTGTCGATGCCTCCGACGTTGACACCTCCTCATTCACAGCAGTCACAATGGCATCACCAGAGGCAAGAACTCGACGTTGATTGTCGGCGTCTTTCTCTTCGTCACCGAACAAATTTTCGCCGCTCGGTTCCGAAGCGACAAAGTCAACTTCGGTGAAAATTTGCGGGTTGAACGGGTAGATGCCAGTTGTTCGGAAGCCGGATTTGATGGTTTTCGGCGTTAACATAACATCGAGGCACTGATCGACAAGGAGCGGCACATGATGCAGATCGAAAGTGACACCAATGTTGGACTTTTTCCATGCATCATGCTTCACGGTCATCATGCCTTTAAATGGTGCAAATACCGCAACATCTAGCGGCTGCATTTTGCGCGTGTATTTCGGCGGAAAAGACAGCAACGTGATGCCATGATCCAACGCCAAATCTATCGCCTCGATCGATAAATGCGAACCGTAGTTGTCCAGCAGCAACATGGTTGGCGAATCGGTATTAGCACCGGTGTGCTTGATGAAATGACGCATGAATTGAGGGTAATACGTCAGAGTTCAAGTAACCAGAACCGTTCGCAACACCAACAGCGCCATGACTCGCATGAGTCATAAAAATCTCTTTCATGTTGACTCGGGGAAAGAGGAAGAATGGCGGTATAGACTGGCCACTAGCGCTGACGGCCAAAGCCAAAGACACATTGGTGCCTTTTTCGGCAGATGTTGATGAGCCGACCTGCTTTTGTCCTTTGCGCGCGATGGTTTTGACAGGTTTGGTTGGCACGGTCGGGCACCCGGTTTCATCCATGTTCCATATTCGGTGAGGTTCAAACGGCGTCTTACCGAGAACGGATGAAAGGTTGGCAAAGAATGCAACGACATTCTCTTTGTTGAATCGCTTCGCACGGCTCTGGCTTACTTGCTCTGGTGTTCGCAGTGACAAATTGTGGCGTTTCATGAACGCCAACTGCCAATCCTTACTCGCCTGTTGATTGTCGTTCCATGGATCCGGATACGACGCGCCAACTTTCCGAGCAAATTCATACGCGAGCTTACGAAGCTCCATCAAACTAATTCCATAGTTGATGTCGCTGGCCTGGAGAATGTAGCTTATCAGCGCCTTCTCTTGTTCGATGTTGAAGATCTGAAATAAAAAAAAAATATTTATTATTCGATGAAAGAAAAAGAAAGAAACCAGCAGAACTCACTGTTTTTGTGCCCATTATCGTGCTTTCAGCCGGCAAATTCTTCATTACATCGGCATTGGCAGTAGTAACGTCGATGCTCGCACCATCAAATGCTAGAATATAACGCATCAGGTTGGTCCTCGGAATTTTGTGTGCCGTCGCAGATTGTCGAACGCTGTTGTGATGTATTTTCACCGACTTGATCGCCTCCAAAATGTTGTCGAAATCAACAATTTTCTCTTGTTTGGGATAGTACCGCGGCATAACGACTAAAAAAAATTTTTCGGAGCACGAAACTATCAGGAAATGTTGAAAAACTATTGTGTTGTTGAAATTCTGCACGAAAAATCACTTATACACGTCAAATATATGAAGTTAGCATGTCAAATGTATGGCCCGAGACTCCACAAACGCTCATATTTGCAAAATGGCGGTGGATAATGAACACAATGTAAATTCGTGCAAAATTTCTTTTGTGTGTCGAAGGCTAAAGGCTCAACTAATATTGTAAACATATTTACCTGGATGAATTTATTGGAAAATGTGAAAAAAATCAACTGTACACAGAGTTGAAAAAAAACTTTCGGAGTGTCGAATTTCTTTTTGTTGTCGCAGAGAGGTTATAGCACGTGTTAACAGCTCGAGTGCTATATAGAAACTGAGCTTAGTATGAGACGAGCCGATGACAGTTGGTTGCAGCTGTCAACCTATACTAGGGAAAAAATATCGCGCTGGCCCGGGATTCCCCGTGGATCCAACATTCCCCACCTTCCCCTACTTATTTTTATTTAATAAGCCATAATGATACAACGTCATTCGCATATGTTTCGATTGCAGTTATTACTGATTCAAAAACCAAGAAGCTAAACAATTTAAATTTTTTACAAAGATCATTATAAATATCTACTTTAATTTAACATTAACTTATTGTACTTTCATTTTGTGTACATTTAAAAGTTAGGTGAGTTTTTAGTACAAAAAAAGTTTTTTTTCGATTTTTTTAAATATTAACAATCATATATTTAGAAAATATGATATGGCATCTTTTTTTTGTTTTTTTTTTTTTTTTATAGTAGGGGGCATCGACAGCCGGAGTGCGGAACTTTAATCCGCTAAACCTAACCTACTCCCAACACAAGACACTCCCACGGAACCACCAGATAAGGTATTACTTCATGGGAGTGACAAGACATTTTACGTCTCCTCTATAACACGGACGGACTAACGCCTACTCTTCTGTAACTGTCTTAATGTAGTCATGATGGAAGTTGCCGCTTCGCGAACAGCTATCCACTTGTCAGAGGGCTGACACATAAATGCAGTCAAATTTTCCACCGTTAGGCTACCACCTAGTGCAGTTTCTAACTTTTTCCTTATGTTTCGAAACCGAGGACAATGGAAAAACACGTGTTCAGAATCTTCTATGGACTCCGCACACATCAAACAATACGGACTGACGTCATTGTGAAATTTGTATAGGTAACCTCTGAAGCACCCATGCCCGCTTAATATTTGGGTCAGGTGGAAATCCATGTCCCCATGTCGTCTACTTATCCACGTATGGATGTCAGGTATAAGTCTGTGGGTCCACCGTCCTTTAGTTGAGGTTTGCCACCGTTGCTGCCATATAGTTATGCTCTTCTTTCTCTCTTCTCTCTTTTGGGTTGCTGTAATTGGCGCTGATAGCTCATATAATCTTGTGAGCTCGTCACCCTGGATGTCTATGTGCGGCATACTATCTAATACTTCAGATGCTTCGCTGAAAAATAGTTCGGAAAGCACTTGTTACCCTTATTGCTGTGAGTCTATGCACTGCATTTATTGTTTTGGCATACGCTTTTACGTTTAGTGCCCGTATCCATACTGGAGCTGCATGTAGTATAACTGAGCTCATAGCTTTTGCGATTAGAGGTCGGCGGCTGGAGCGCACACAGCCTCTATTTGCCATCATTCTTGACAAAGCGTCATAAAACTTATTTGCTTTGTTTGCTGTGTTTGCTAAGTGCTGCTTGAATTTCAGTTTGGAGTCCAATATTACCCCTAAATACTTCAACTGTGGTTGTGAAGTAATTACGCACTCTCCAATAGTGAGAGTTATTTTTTCCTAAATTTTCCTGGTGCTTATGAGCAATACCTCTGTTTTGTGCTCAGTCAGTTCCAAACTCTTGGAAGAAAACCATTGGCGTAGACCATTTATGCATTCATTACATTTATTTTGTAGGTAATCTAGTTGTTTACCTACTGCTACCACTATAAGGTCGTCCGTGTATGCGATTAGCTTAACGTTTTTAGGCTGTGGAATTCTTAGCACCCCATCATAAACTAGATTCCATAAGAGAGGGCCTAAAACAGATCCTTGTGGTACTCCACTTGTAATAGGGTAGCTCTTGATGCCTTCGGTGGTGTCGTAGATCAGCTTTGCATCGATAGCAGACCTCTGTTTCCCGAAGCCGTATTGTCTTTCCGATAGTCCGCCGGCTTCTTGGATTGCAATCCCCAAGCGGTTTCTTTTTATACTTTCGTACACTTTGCCCATTGTGTCGAGCATACACAGAGGTCGATACGAAGAAGGTTCATCTTGTGGCTTTTTTGGTTTCGGGATTAAAACCAATCGCTGGACTTTCCAGGGATCGGGAAACATCCCTTCTTTTATGCATGTGTTGTACATTTTTGCAAAAAGAGTGGGCTTCGAAATTATGGCTACCTTTAGAGCTCTGTTTGGTATTCCGTCGATACCAGGCGCTTTGTTGTTTTTCATTTTTTTTTGGCTATGACCAATAGTTCTTCTTCTGTAACCAGTGGGGGTGATTCAGCATCTTCGTTTCGTTGCTCAGCGTTAGTAATCGGTTCGTGCGTCGGAAATAATGTCTCGACGACTTTCTTCATAAACGAAGCGCATTTTACAGATCTTTTCAGAACAGTTTCTTTTGCTACGGATTACAGCTGACTTTAGAAGCTTTTTGTGGCTTTTAAAAGCTTCTTTGAGACGGTTTTCGTTTTCGTCGCTTTGATTGCGTTGTAAGCGACGTCGAGCTGCATGACGGAGCTTTCTCAGCGTGGCAATTTCTTCATTCCACCAGTATACAGGTCTTCGCTTATTGTGACATTTCGTTCTTCGCATTGTAGCGTCGCATGCTGCCACCAGTTCCTTTCGCAATGCGGTTACTAAGTGGACGCCGCTTTCGCTTGGTGATATTGCTGCACTCCAGGCTGTCTCAAAAACGTCAGTATCAAAATCTGTTTGCTTCTGCTTCTTTTTAGTGTAGTGTTAATGCGTGAGGGTTCCTGGGCCTAAGAGAATTGATGTAAGCATGTCTGACACCTCCCACTTAATGTGTCTGCTAAGTGCGTCATTTGCAAACATCAGGTCTGTTATAGAGCCTTTAGTTCCTTTTTGATAGGTATTTTTGGTGCCACTATTAATAATTGTGAGGTTGGTTTGGCTCAGAAATTCTAGAACCAGACGCCCACGATGGTTTGAACATCTGCTACCCCAAGCAGTAGACCATGCATTAAAGTCACCTGCCATTATTATCGGTGATTTGCATCTTCTTTTTAAAGATAATTCAAGGAGAAAGTCTTCAAATTCTCTAATGGATGCGCTGGGACGGGCATAACAGCTTACGAAGTGTATTCCTCTTATTTGCGCCCATGTGAAACCATTTTTTGCTTCTCTGCAGCTAGATGTGAATGAATGCCCGTTGCAGGACCATATTGCAGCTTTGCCACTTATATCTGTGATCCAAGTACTTTCCGAACGTTGGCAATATTGCTCGCGCAGTGATTTAAGTTCAGCTGCAAAATTCTAATTTTTTCGTTGTCTTTAGCAATTCCATGTATTTAGGGCAAGTCGTGCTCAAAACTGAGTGATCCCCTTTGCACAGCATGCAATTTGGTGTATTAGTGCATACTTTTGATACATGTCCCGGGCTTCCACAACGTGTGCAAAGAGAGGACCTGTCGATAATACTGCTACATTTACGCGCCATGTGGCCTGGATGGAAACATCTGTAACAACGGGGAATAGGAGAGTACTCCAGGAGACAACAGATCTACCAGACGATCTTTACTTTGCCTATTTTAAGGGCAGTCTTAGCGTCTTGAACCCGCAGGCATATAATTGCTATTTGAGTGCAGCTTCTGATCTTCCGCATATTTTTGATGTTTGCCGGAACTATATTCTGAAAACCACACTCCTTTTGTAACGCGTCGCAAATTTCTTCGGGGGTGGTTACCTCGTCCAGGTCCTTGCACATTATAGTGGCGTTATGCGTTTTTTGCTGTATTGCAGTCATTTCTCCAATCACTCCCTCTAGCGCGCTCTCGAACGAGTCGGCTCTCTTGTCTGCTTGGGGTTTTAATTCTAGTAGCAGGTCTCCTTTGAGCGTTTTCCTAATGTGCCTTACGTTTGTGCCCAGTTCCTCAAGGCCACTATCGCACATAATTTTCTTGAGAACGTCCGCATATGATCCTCCGTCCTTTGTGGTTATAATAATGGCGTCTGGTTTCGTACGAATTCTTATTTCAACCGACTTTCTCTTTTTTACCACGTCCACCCATTTCTCGGATGCGGACTTATCGACAGAACTGTCTTTCGGTACAACCCTAATGACCTCACTATATGACACCTGCGCTTTATCGTTCGCGTTTTTAGGTTTTTTGGTTGGTGGTAAGTAACCTGATAACTCTCGTACCCTCTTTGGCGTATGTTTTTCTCTGGGGATAGGGGGTACTTGCGACGCTTTTCCTACCATAACTCTTTTCGACGGTTTCTCTGGATTGTACAGGCTTGTTAAGCAGCTTACAAGGTCTCTCATAGCTTGATTAATATGCCTCTGACCAGACATCATAGTTTCAAGCTCCTTGATTTTTGTGCCCAGTTCACAAAAAATATTACCAGCTTCACCGTTCTGAATTTTCTCAGATTTTCCGCATTTGTTTTGTTGGTCGACGTTTTCACAAAGCGGTGGTCTCCTCATTTTTACCTTTTGGAGGGGTTCTCAAAATCTTTGAGTTCCTCCGAAAAGGATTCTCTGGTGTACCTCCCAAACTATTTTCAGAGGCCATATCTCTGCCAGAAAATAGTTGGGAACACCTGTCAATGGGTATATTCAGTCCTTTGTCCTAAAATCTTATTCGCTTTTTTAGTGGTTGGCAATGCCGTAACCAAAAGGCAAAGCGAAGAAGGAGAAACGAAAAAAGGAGAAAACAGCTGATCGAGCAAAGCAATACGGCAGATTAAATTAAATGCACGTTTTGTTTCGCTGTTATATGGGGAAATCTAATTAAAGTTTTATTTTGTGTAAATTTACCACGAAAAGGGGCAAGTAAGTAAAAATAAAATTTTTCATACAAAACAGATTTTACTTATCTATTTGCTAGGTTCAGTATCCAAATTGAAAGGTCCAGTCTCCCGGTAAGTTGTTACCTAAACTATGGCACTTTCACTAACTATAAGTATGAGACTTCACGAAATGTTCAGGGACTACAAAGAAACCCGTCTACTAACTTCAAACACTCTCAACAGGCATATCAAAGGTACATATTTGAACAATATCTCCTGAAATTTTGATATAAAATGTTGAAAATTTATCCGTTGATACCCCATCTCCTGGTTGTCTAACAAAGAAGTGTTCTCGCCGTAGACAGCATAACTAATTACTGATTCATCAAACTAAACAACCAAAAATATTCCTTTAGTGCATATATAACGTGATTGAATGAAGTAAAAAAAATAAAATTTAATTTTTTCTCAGAATTTAAACAAAAAATCTAAATTTTGGAAAAATTTTCGCCATTTATTGTCTTAAAAAAATAAGTTGTATTTAAAAAAAAAATAGTTCGTTTCCCTAAATCGGTACATAACTTTTCAAAAAATCGTAGCCACCGATTTCAAAAACACAGTTTCGAGAAAAACGCGTTTAAAGACGTCGCACTTAACCTTCGAGCGCACAAGTTCTCAACGCTGTATTAATCGGATCAACTTGAAAATTTAGGACAATATTCTAGAGATGTTGCAGAATTCAATAAAACAATTTAATAAGTTAAAAAAAATTTGAACCCCCCTTACCATTTAATCTACACCAGCATAATCTTACATCTATAATTATATAAGGAACTAAATAAATACATAAATACAATATAAAGGAATTGGGCTGCGACATAAGTATGTGTTAATATTTATTCCCTGTGCTTATATTCAGCAAGACTCAACAAAATTAGCAACTTACATACTCGCATTCGCAAGAATGTCAAAAACAATAAAAAAAACTTTAAATTCAGCTGCACTGATGCTAGAGTATCCTAGATAAATAAAGAAGTTTCCATAAAATAACTTGATTTTCAAAGTTCAGCTATACAAATGCGAAAAAAACTTATGAGATACTTGTATTGCAACTTTGCCTTCCGTGCCAAACTTTGTGGAGATATCTCGTCAAATAATAATTTTTTTCACACAAGAATCTGATTTTGATAGTTCGGTTTTTAATGCCGCTATACGCTATAGTGTTTCAATATCGGTATCGGTATCGGCGTATCTCAAAAACTGCGGGGCCACAATTGTGTATAAATATTTGATTGTTATCCGACATTTCCTTTCGCGTGTTACTAATTTTCTGGCATGTACTTACGCTGTTCAGGGTATACAAATCTCAATAACAGATTATTGCAAATGTTAAACAAACAAATAAATAAACGTGTACAAACACACACAGCCTCACAGACATTGCTTTTTGAAGACATTAACGAAATGAACACACACATACCAATTGAGTATATACAGTTATGAAACCCGCGGATGCGGATATTTGCGGTTCCTTTGGAGGCTTCTACAATCATCATCTACCAGTTGTTGGCAGCCTTTGGCTTTTAACCGGTGATTTCTGGTTGCTTGTGTATACTGATTTGGTGTCAGTCTCCACAATTGATATGGCTTTTGTCGTTCATACTAAGATTTTTTTGGTTTCGCTGCCTAAGGATGAACTCATATAAAGCAACGAGCAAGTGAATGCCATACCTGGCAATAAACTTATCAGAAATACTTCTACAAGTGTATGTTTGTGCTTCAAAACCGTTGATTGTCGATTCCTTCGGTTAAATGGGCAACGAGGTAACATTGCAGAGGATTAGTTTTTATCGTAAACATTTACAATCAATATTAAAGTTTCAGTTAGAAAATAGTAAACAAAACCCGTTTAATTTTTTTTTTAAGTTTTAAGTTTTAAAGAAAAAATTAACATATTTTTCTGTACAGTATTGCGACTTGCTCAAAAAATTATATTTCATCAAAATGTTGAAGTTAAAAAAAAATCAATCTGGGAAACTAGCCAATGAAAGTTTTCTGTCGAAGGAAGTTTGCCGCCATTTAAAATAAAACTATGTTAAAAAGCTAGATAAGAAGAGCAAAAGAGCGCAGGCACTATTAATTTAGTATCACTACTTTTCCAAAAACTAAGCATTCGTCTATAAAACTTGTTTTGCCATGCAACAGAACTTCACATTTTCCTAAATACTGATAATAAGTATGTTAAAGTAATGTCGTTGAGCAAGTTATTGCCATCTAATGCTACTCACGAGGCCGGAAGTAATTAACACTGATGATCCCAATTAATTACCGAGCAACTTGGAAGAAAGTCACCTGAATTTAGAGGCGTTGTATTTGTATATATGTACGTATGATAGGAAATGCTGACGTGTAAATATAAAGTAACCACAATCGTAACAGGGCCTGCAGCAGTTCTGTTCACCTAACGGTGAACTTAAAATTAATGGTAAGAGATATGGAGCTACATACGGTAAATGTTCATATGATATATCTTAATAAAGCTTGGTACCCATATTCCCTGGCACTCGAGAGATTTTGGTGTTACAGATGAGCGTAAACCAAAGATTACAACGCTTATAAAAAACTTATCAAGTACCAAACTAAGCTCTACAAAATGATATAAAAATGTTATTTGGTACATCGAATTATGTGGGGCCATCTGCGGTTTTGAAACGTTTAAAAAATTGTAGCCTCGCCGTTTAATAGGTTTAATATACATATCTCCCAAACCGTTATTGTCTAATCAACCAATTTCGTTGAGTATCATTATTTTTGGTATATCTCCAACTGCGATTAAAGAAGCGGTAGCTAACTAAATACAAGTAGATGTGTCTGCAGGAAAGGACTTTATTGGGGCTTGTAACAAAATTGGACAGTGGGCGTTTCACCGCGCACCTTTATGTAAAATCCCTTATCCTACGACCAATTTTAAACGCATTGGGTACTTAACATTATCCTCTCTAAGTAACGGTGTGGAAACGAGCAAACCACGCTTTCTTTCCATATAACACAGTTTAAATTCAATGTGATTCTTCAACTTTATCGTATACAAATCAAGCACCAAAGAAAATACTGGAATAAAACTTTGCACAAATAGTATCTCAAAGCTAAATTCACTATAATCAAATGATAATTATTCAAGGCCTCAGATACCTGCAGCTGGATCTCTGCGCCTTATGTTGACTTTTTACCGATCCTTTTGCAAGATATATTTTTGAAATTCGTAGAGAGTTTTCCCTGATAATAATGTACCCAATACTTTCTCTAACCATCATATATCCAATATAAGGATTTCAAGTTCTCCTTTGCTTTTATATCGTATATTTCAATACGTAAAAATACCCAAATGACTGGTAATAATACTTATAACATAATGTAGAAAATGTATAAATTTGGTGACAGAATTACCACAACTAACTATTATACATACATATATTTCCGGTTTTTTTGGCTGACCTTATGCCGCATATGTCGGTCATAGTGTGTTACCTTCATAAAATTAAAAGTACTCAAGTTCTGGAGTATACTTGATTAACGCGGTCAGTCTAAACAGTGGCGTAGCTACAACTTCGGGCGCCCGGGGCCAAGGATGTTCTGCCGCCCCCTTTATCTACCTACCTACAAGTTTCATAAGGTGGTTCGAGCAAAAGTGAATTTTTACAAAATATCTTCGATATTAGGTATATAAAATTTAGGAACTAGAACCCACGCAAATTCTGAAGTTCCAAAATTCTCACAATACGGTTTTTGAGGAAATTGATATTAAATATACAAGACGTCTTATTAAAAGCCATAAGAAAAACCCATCTTCGCCCTATATCTTGTACACTTTTGACACAATTTGCAGAAATTTTTGCCCAAATTGGAGTTTTTAAATACCATTTTTGAAAATTTGGAGAAATGAAAGTATTTGTTACATTCAAAGCATAGGGTAACTGTGAGAGTGACACGCTAATTTATAATAAATTTTGTAAAAAAAATTTGTTGACGTATTTTTCTGAATATTAAAGCACGGCAAAGATCGTTTTGCCGCCCCCAAGACGTTGCGCCCGGGGCGACGGCCCCCTTCGCCCCCTTCCCCCCACCCTATCTACGCCACTGAGTCTAAACCTTATCTTAGCGCAACTTTTTTGTTCGATACATTGCTTGCTGCTTAATTTGAATACTCGAAAGTGAAAGAATCAGTAGAAATTATTATGTATATATCAAATTAAGCAGCCCAAAAAATAAGATGACATTTGAATTTAAGCTGCGCGTAAAAGGATTTGGAGAATTATTTTTTTTTAGGTTGGTAGTACTGTCAGTCACATGTATGTCAAATTTCATGTCAAAATAGTCATTAGTGTTTGAGATACGTGTCGTTTGTGAGCTGCTAAAAGTGAGCTTTTCGTTTTTCGCGATGTCGAAATTTGTTGAGTAAAGAATTTGCATTAAATTTTGTTTTCGGAATCAATTTTCTGCTGCGGATACATTGAGGATGGTGCAGAAAGCCCTTGGTGATGAGGCTATGTCTAAAAAAAATGTTTACAAGTGGTATAGTGAGTTCCAAGACGGCCGTGAACGTGTCGAAGACGAAGAGCGTCTAGGGTGACCATCACCCTCAACCGACAAAGCTCACGTTCAAGAAATCAAGGATTTTGGTGTTGAAAAACCGTCGATTAACAATTAGAGACCTTGCTGATGAAGTTGGCATATCGAAAGGCTCAACCGATACCATTTTAAAGGATGTTTTGGGCCTCAAGCGCGTCAAATCTCGACTGGTACCGAAAACATTGCGCTTTTTTTGGAAAAAAGGCGTCGTGTTGAAGTGTATGAAACGATGCTTTCCGACTACCAGGGTGTCATGAAACGCATTATAACTGGCTGACCCCTAAACAACCGATTAATCGAGCGAATATAGTGCCAAAAGAGAGCCGAGACCAAAAAAATCGCGCCAAAGTCGCTCAAAAATCAAGGTCATGTAGACTGTTTTCTTCTATTATCGTGGTGTTGTGCATTATGAATTCCTTCCAACCGGTCAAACAGTCAACAAGGAATATTATTTGAATGTTATGCGTTGTTTGCGTAACGCTATCCGCCTAAAAAGGCCGGAATTGTGGAAAGACAATTCTTGGTTTTTACACCACGATAATGCACCATCCCATACTGCCTTCGTAATTCGTGATCATTTCAACCACCGTATTCACCTGATCTGGCGCCGTGCGACTTCTGGCTGTTCACCAAGCTCAAAAGACCGCTCCGTGGACACCGCTTTTATACGATAGAAGTGATTCAAGCCGCAGCGAAGACGGTACTGAAGGCCTTCCCGGAAAGTGACTACAACCAGTGTTTCGAAGATTGGAAAATCCCTTGGCATAAGTGCATAGCAACGGAATGGGATTACTTTGAAGGGGATGAAATTGATTTGGAAGAATAAATAAAGAATTTTCAAAATAAATACAATGTCACCTTATTTTTTGGGCACAGAGTATATATGTATATATATAACTTCATATCTATCTCGAATAGTTTTAGGTAGGCACAAAACTATTATTTTCTATAGCAACAAGAGTATAAAAATAAATGCACTAAAAAAATAGTGGGTGTAGATTGGGTATGGTACTTAATGTGTGTATGCAGACACAGTTCAGCTACCATACACACTTCCTACTCCTGCGTACGCGTCGAACATCCTATAAAAACCCGTGAAACTCAGGTTCAGAACTAAAAGAGAGGGTATGATGACACACCCAGGTAATCGGTTTAAGAATTCAACACGGTTGCTGCGACTATCCGTTAGGAGGTGCCACTAACTCCAAGACTTGTTGCAAAACAGCCACAAAAGAGCTACAAGTCTTGGCGCTAGCGACTTCCTATATTAACGTAATCAATGAAATTTTCTCCTCAGCTGGGTTTGCCCACGCAAATGGACAATATTTAATAATGCACATACATTACTATTTTTAATAATACCGCTTTGTCTTTTTAAATATCTTATCAATTTAATTCCTTTTTTAATATTTTTTCCTGTAATTCAATTTTCAACCAAATAAAAGCTCGTTAGTGCCTCTACACATACCCTAAATGAGTTCGACGAGAAAATGTTCAGAAATGAAGATCGAAGGAAATGAAATTGCATTTTTTCTACTCAATTCATGCCACATAATTTATCTTTAACGGCGAACTATAAAACTAGAATGGCATTCCGTTCAATCAACATCACACACATACAACTTTCATCACATTTTATTTTGTTTTCTTTGGTTTTTAATTCACCCTTTACGCCAGAGAATGCCTCAACTTTTTATATCTTAAAATAGTATTTCGAAAATCATTAATTATCGAATGGGGAGAAAAATCTTCCTGAGTTTAATTATGCAATTAGTATATGGAAAGAATGCAAAGTGAACATATTTTTTAATTCTTTGAACATGTCAAATGCACAATTAAAGATAAACTCCCACATAAGTGCCGAAGGAAACAACAAATGGAAATTATTTTTAAATTGGAAGACTCAGACAGCCTGTCGAAGGCAAATGTTAAACACTAGGATGGCAGTCAAGTATCTTCTTTAGTTTTCTCACAAAATTAAAGTAATACTGTACTCAAATCCATATTTATCTTTCTTTTAATTCTACTTCCTTATTTTTAATAAAGCAAACAATTAAGAATAGCCAAAGGCACATAAAGTGCAACTGTCATTCGGTGTGAATAGCATTTAGCGATAAGAACGTTAGATGTCTTTAATTAAAACCAACCACGAAGCGAGGCGAGATATACAAATGTCTTAGTGCCAAATAACAAAGGAATTGCCTCCTCAGAAGCATGCAATTGTCGATTGCAATCAAGTAAATATTAGAATAATGCAAAGTTAATGCACAGATGTCCTTTAAGAAAAACTTTATTTAATTTAATTAAAAATGTCGACAATTGGCGACGAATACAGCTTAAAATGAACATTTTCCAATGCAACCTCCATTATAAAAAAGATAAATATGTATGAGTGCGTGTGATTGTAAAACCCGTATTGACAAAGTAAACCACTGTGGCGTATACGTAATGCGCTTATAATGAGAGTGCACAACAACTGCCTGTCAGTATGCAATATTCTACTACAAAGATACGCTTGGATTACGTGGCACATCGTTGTACCCGTTAAATCAGCAGCCAGGCGCGCAAATCAGTTCCTGCTAGCATACAAGTACCAATACACAGGAGTGAACTGCATATAAACCCCTACTGATAAGCAAAGCAGCATTGGATTGGTAGGGACATGAATACTGCGATCTCTACAACACAAGTGTACTCTGATTTTCTTGATTGTGGTCGTATAGATGCAAAAAGGACTTATAAGTTTCTTTAAGAAGTTCATAATTAGAATACTTACTTAATTATTGATGGCGTAATTAAGCAAATAATTTGAAATTTTTAACTGAAATGTTGGTGCTATAATGTATGCTTTTAATATTTTAGGTTTGGCCTGGTATATTTATTGGTGTTTGATTTGTATCGGGTGATTTTTTAAGAGCTTGATAACTTTTTTTTAAAAAAAAACGCATAAAATTTGCAAAATCTCATCGGTTCTTTATTTGAAACGTTAGATTGGTTCATGACATTTACTTTTTGAAGATAATTTCATTTAAATGTTGACCGCGGCTGCGTCTTAGGTGGTCCATTCGGAAAGTCCAATTTTGGGCAACTTTTTCGAGCATTTCGGCCGGAATAGCCCGAATTTCTTCGGAAATGTTGTCTTCCAAAGCTGGAATAGTTGCTGGCTTATTTCTGTAGACTTTAGACTTGACGTAGCCCCACAAAAAATAGTCTAAAGGCGTTAAATCGCAATGATCTTGGTGGCCAACTTACGGGTCCATTTCTTGAGATGAATTGTTCTCCGAAGTTTTCCCTCAAAATGGCCATAGAATCGCGAGCTGTGTGGCATGTAGCGCCATCTTGTTGAAACCACATGTCAACCAAGTTCAGTTCTTCCATTAAATTCCGTAAAATCTTCCATGTGGTCGAATAACACAAACCCAATTGCTGCGAACGGCGACGAATCGACATTTCACGGTCTTCAGCCACACTCTCAGAAACAGACGCAATATTCTCTTCTGTACGCACTGTACGCATTTGTGTGGTTGGTTTAATGTCCAATAAAGTAAACTGAGTGCGAAACTTGGTCACAATCGCATTAATTGTTTGCTCACTTGGTCGATTATGTAGACCATAAATCGGACGTAAAGCGCGAAACACATTTCGAACCGAACACTGATTTTGGTAATAAAACTCAATGATTTGCAAGCGTTGCTCGTTAGTAAGTCTATTCATGATGAAATGTCAAAGCATACTGAGCATCTTTCTCTTTGACACCATGTCTGAAATCCCACGTGATCTGTCAAATACTAATGCATGAAAATCCTAACCTCAAAAAAATCACCCGATATATAGGAAGTAAAAGAATGAGATGAAATTTAAACTTGTGTTATTGGCATATATATAGTAGGGGTGGTTATTGTTGGATTTGGATCATTCCCACAGTATGAAATGGGAATTGTTGGGTTCCCACATACATCACATTCGGTTGAAGTTGGTCTAGTAGTTCCTGAGATATAGGCTTTCAACTAGGTGTGAGCGGTACCAAAGTGACCATTTTCCATAAAATAATATACCTTGAACAGGGTAAATTAAGTATGCTGCGAAGTTTTTAATGGCTAGTAAGAAACGACAAAAAGCCGAAAAACTATATATATGCGCGTGATTAGTATGACAAGTCCGTCTGTACAAATATATATAATAAGGGTGACGAGATTAATTGTTTATTAGTTTTGTTCAACAAACGGTTGTTTGTATCATTTAGAAACCTTAAACTACGGAAATTGGACTACAACCACAGTCCCTCTTTCCCCAATTTTAAATTCCATCTGACCCTCCCCCTTTTCCAAATGAGAATCATACACTAATGAATGTCGGGAAAAACTTTGCGTATACTGCGCTTAAGGTGGACCACCTTATTTCCCAAAATTCTCCAAATCACACCAAAACTGCTCTAGTTTCCGGATATCGAATGTGTGGATCAAAGTTCCAATAGCAAACTTTTTATTGAAATTATAGGTCAATCTATGAGATATGTTATAGAAATTAAGCAATAATCCTTTCTTAATAATAATAAGCTTATTATATTTGAAAATATTATTAACTGTTATATGATTCCAATATTCGAATATGAATTTACAAATAAAGAAGAAGAATAATAATAGTATACCTGCATGGCAGGAATGGGTTGAATTGGTTCAATAATTTCTTTAATCCACATACCTAATAGAAAGATTTTCGAACTTCTAGTTTACCTTATACCGAATATACCGCTAAGTGTGTGTGTTACTTCAATGAAATTGAGAGAACCCTATGCACCTGAAGGTATTTTCTTGGCGTTGATGCTGGCAAATTGCAAGACTATGAAATATTCGGTTACACCCGAACTTCATTACTTTATTTGAAAAATAAACTGAACAAATAATGAAACATTTTGTGAATATTTGTTTTCATTTGTCTGTCCCTACAACATCACAAGCAAATATTTGTTGAAATTATTCGGAAGTTTCAATTTAGTTTCAGTATCAATAAATGATTCAACCCCCATTGCAACAAAAAATATTTTGTTTTGTGTTTGAGGTCTTTAGTCCCTCCGAACAAATTTTCTGCTTTCCATTACTCAGCAATAGTACATTATGCGAAGAGGCAACATTTGAAAAAACGCAACAAAATCGAGCACACATGTCACAGTTTAGAGTGTTTGGCTGATCTATAGCAATATTTATTCCCTAACGGTAGCTCACCGTACAAACACACTCATGTGCAAAACAACAACAGTGCCAAAAGTGTATTTTATTTTTGTATGCCAGTTTCTGACATATCTCAGACACACTACCACGCAGAAATTACTAGATATCACGCACTCCAAGTCGGTGAAAGCAGTCTCTGTTTACATAAATGTCACATAGTGTAGTCATGCGGATGTTGCTTTATGCAATGTGACGTTTGCAGCGTTTGTTGACTATCAAATCATCGCGAATATTGTTGAGCGCCGTGCGCAACTATTTAGAGTGGCCGTCAAATTAATATGTTTGAAATGTATGCACGCAGGATTGTGAAATTTATTTGAATACAGAAAATGGAAGCTTAACATTAAAGGCTTCAATTATCTCGGCTTTATTTGCATAATCAAGCGACTTCTCTTAACCCCATAAAAATAATCGGACCACTGCCACGCCCAGCAAACGCTATTAATCGAAAAACTATAAAGTGTCATAACTAATACCCTTTAATAAGTTTAATATACACATATCCAAAGCCAATAAAGCTATACCCGCTCACTCCCCATGTTACTGTTAAAAAAGACTTAAAGCGCAATAAATCAATAACTAAATATACCAGAGAAACTAAATTTTACCTCCGTTATAGTATGAGAATGCTTTATGGACGGCAGTGCGAAAACTAGACGACCCTTTTTGTGGTGAAATCCCAAATATCTTCTTACCTATTTCGAGAAAATTTAGTACGTGCCATTCTTCTCATATTCCTATGTTACAGTACGAAAATGGATGAAATTGGACATATTACAATTTTAAATTCCACTTTCCAGTACACAAATCAAGAAGTAATTAATATAACGGGATAAAACTTAAACGCAAATAATGCCTTAAGTATATGCTACTTGATGAACAAAAATTGTTTAAATTCAACAGAAATGTTTCAAGCTATATACCCAATATTTGGATCCCAGTACTTATAGTTGACTTTTTACCGCAAATATTGCTCAATGGATGAGGTATATAGTATAAATGAAATTCAGCGATAATCCTTCTCTTATGATGGTATATCTGTATGTCAAAAATGTGTTGATTCGGACCCATACTTCCGTTAGCCCCCATGTACATAACATACAGATTTTCGAACTTCCATGTGACTTTATTCAGCATATGTATATCGGGCAAAATGTGAGTTATCTCAATGAACATATGAGCGAGGGTTTTATTCATAACAGTGTATCTTTGCGCTTAAAATAGATGAAACTGGGCGAAAACTTGACCTATCTCTTATATAACTAATATCAGTATCAGAACATCCGGCTGACTTCACTCTATATGATTGGTTTTACACTTTAAAGAATTTCACTGGTTTTGATCCCAGCAAGTTGCAAGAGTATAAAATGTTCGGTTGGCCCGAACATGCTTACTTGTTTTGGATCTATTTTTGCACGTTGTAGCAGACCAAGTAACAGATGTGAAAACATCAATTCGGAAAAAATATCGCCTCACTGCAAGCCAAACGTCTGCAGTAACTCCCTTAGATGTCTCTACCGTTTGCTGCATATCCGACTTAAAAGAATAGTTTTCCTAGAGAATGTGTCACCATCTTAAAGTTGGGGCTTCCACTAATATGGAAAACTACTGACTATTTTAAAAAATTTGATTTTTTACTTCGGAATTTTTTTATTTGGCTATTAAATTTTATTTGAAATTAAATTTTTTTTTATTTTTTGAATTTTTATATTATGTAAAAAAAGATATATGCAAAGTTAAGGATCTTTTCATTACAAGTGAGATTACCATATAACTTTTTCTATAGGACTCATAGTTTCTCCGGAAATCGATGGTAAAATGGTTTATTTTTAATCCTTAAAAACACAGTCACGTTTCTTCCATGCCTTTCGATCTCCGCCCACCCCAGCAGCCGTAAATTATTTTTCCCTTAATACTTGCTATTTTGTCTCTCGTTTTCGATGAGTTTCAGCCTATTTGCTTTTTTTGTTTTTAAACATAATCTACCCTTATCTACTCGTATATGTAGCATCCTTCTAAATTTAAATATTTCAGTTGGAAAGCGGTCTCTCGAAAACTAGTAATACAGAAAGAAAATTGTCCTGCTATGCTTTCATAGTATTAAAAAGAGCAGAATTCATCAAGCCAACATATTTGGAATATTTTCTTCATCTTCATCTTTTGTAAATAAGTTAGATTTTTTTGAGAAGGATAAATTAGAAGTTATTTAAGAAACTTAAGTTTGAAAAATAAGTTTATAGTCAATTTGCAATTTTTTCATAACATTCTAGTACAAATCACCAGTATTTTTTGGATTTTTGGTCAACCGCTTGTTAATTATTTTGACATTATTTTATTAATCATGCCGCTTAAGTTACCTTGGTTTGGGTCTACCACGCGTGCTCAAGGTGTACCGTTAACCTCAGAGCAGTTAACTTCAAACTTTTTAATTGACTTCTAAATATCTGTATAAGGGATTAAACTAAGATGACATTAGGCATAATGAATTTGCGAAAGAATTCAATAAATGACATCTAATTTCTGGTATATATTGTAAATATTTACTTATGCCTATATACCATATGTACTTATGTGTATACTATATTAGGGTGGGTAGAAAACAAATGGTGGCTTGATACTCTCAAGGATACGTTTTTAGGCACATCTAAGAAAATATTACCAAAGTATGAGATCTTAATTTTAACGGGAAGGTCTGCCGCCTTACAGTGGCATATTTTTTCTTATTATGAGTTACGAAAACTCAAATCTATCTTTCAGCTACTTGAAAAAATGTCTCGTTTCATAGATTTTGTAGGATATTGAACACTATTCGAAAAGGTTGTTAACGATTCTTTCATAAACCTAACCGTTTAAAATATATTTACAGTTCAAGTTTGATTACTTTAAAGCAAATTTATTTTTTTCAGATGAATATTCTAATTCAAGGAAAAAGAAAGCATTATATATCGGAGAGCTTATGATTTTGTAGAAAATTTTACTCTTTCAGAGTACGACGCAAAAAAAAATCAGATTTTTGTACACACCCTAATGTACATTTATATATTATGCATGTATGTATGTGCTAATTGTATATACTTTAGCTTTTAAATAAATATGTATAAATATGTACGAATGTACATGTTAACAAGGTGTTTCCTTTCCGTTTATTTGCAGGTCTATTAAGGTAATTGACATGCTTCAATGGGGAAATGAATGCTAAGTGAGCTAATAAAATGTCGGCGCCTAAAAATTGATAACGAAGAGTGTGTATATAGGAATGGCGAAAACAAAACAAATTTGAAAGGAAAAAAAGTGCTAAATACTCGTAAAGCGCAGATAGCCTTAAAAATATATTGCGTACATAACTGAGTAATGGTTTTGAAAACAGTTTGAAATGAGTGGTGGTACAAGTGTGGCGCATTAAAAGAAGTGTTTCGTCTTTCATAACAAAATAAAAACGCGAAAATTTTTTAATAATCTTTTATAAAACAATAATTTTTTATAAAATTGTGGCTGTGTGTCATGAGTGCGTAGCAGAAAAATCATTTGACTATATTGTATTCAATAGTTATTGACCTTGCAACTGAGTTTCAATGCTTTTTGAGTGTATATAAGTACATACGCTTAAATCCGATTAGTACGATTGGCTGACAGAGGTGTTATACAGTAGAAAGTCCATCATTTTGTACTTTCACGTATTAGTACAGGATAACAAATTGGACACGGCTTCTATTTTGGGCAGAAGGAAACAAACAAACACACACGAAACCAGTGAAAAAATAGTGCACTTGCCTACGTTAAACCTAATCATTTCGCCACCTTACAGCAAACGCTAAACGAACACAAAAGTGGAACTACATTTTCACACTTCCGAATGTCATGATTTATCATCATGTGGACATACTATATGATGCTTGAGTTATAGACAGTTACACATGTATTTGGTTATACGTACATGTTTACATATGCGAGTACATTGTTTACAACTTAAGTGCAGCTAAGACAACATAGATATTTATGTATAGTTATAAGTACTAGTTGTACATAGTCACACATGTGTACAAATACTTTTCATTATCAGTAAAAATAAGAACAATAAGAATGTAAATACAAATAGTCCCAAAACCATTAATATTTCCATTCCTTTGTTAGAAGTTGATATGTACACATAAGATTTGAAAAACAACTGACCTGCGCGTCAGTATTAGCATAAGTATAAATAGAAGTAGTTTGAAAAAGAATAATCAGAATAAAATTGACAACTGAGCGAAAAGCACCACGCGTTATCCTATTTATTTAATTTACGCCCAACGAGTTTTTGTAAGTCTGTTCCCAAAATCCTTATGTCAGGATAATAGAACAGCAGAAGAACACCCTAAAAAATAAATCAAGTGAAGTCGACAAATCGGGCATCGGAGAAAAATAGGTCAACAATCCCACGCCAAGGCCAATCGGGAAGGAAAAAGAAGTCAACTATTCCACGCCAGGACAACGGGACATGAAGCTGTACTTAATGTAAGCATACCTATTATAATAATATAATTATCTAAGAAAATTGAAATTGTACGCTAGGAATAAGATCTAAGTTTTGTAAAAATAAACAACATTTTTGACAAGCGAAAAAAATAGGTGTAAAATGTCGTTAACCGCAGAAGCCATTACCGATTTAGTTATTCAAATCACTACAGCTGTAGCGAATCAGCTGGAACAGCGCGTATCTGAACAGATTAGGCAGGTGCAAGCTAATGTTGACGCGTTGAATTTAAATGTTGCTCCACCAAAAGTTTTAAGGTACGAGGACATAGAGATAGATACAAATATCCAATGCGACTCGATTGTGAAGACTGTACCCGAGTTTTCCGGTGAGTCAGTTCGATATCCATCATGGCGACAGTCTGCAAAAGCAGCTATGAAGCCTTATGAAAAGTACTTAGGCTCAAATAGGTATTATCAAGCCATAGCCATAATACGAAATAAAATAAAAGGAGCGGCGGATACCATGTTATCATCATTTAGCACACCTCTGAATTTTGATGCTATAATAGCAAGGCTTGACCAAACATACTCGGACAAAAGACTGTTATATCTTCTAGAGCAGGAACTCTCCACTTTGCGACAGGGAAGATGATCCATTACGGACTATTACGATTCAGAAGAGAAGCATCTGACACTCCTTACAAATAAAGCAGTTATGCAATATAATATATGTTTTCATTTCAGAGTTAAATGGACCCCTTAATGATATTTTGTTTTCAAGTCGCCCGGCAGATTTATCAACCGCTTTAGCCTTAGCATAAGAACATCAACAACATTATACATTTGGTAACGCATTCGCAAATAAAAACAGTGGTTCTTACCGATTGTCTCATCCTCAATATCGCACGGCACATAATCATGAAAGTACAGTCTTGTCACAACCACAACCAGAGCCTATGGATGTTGATCCCAGCTTTTCTCGACTAAACAACGCGCATAATAATAGGCAGCAAACGCGTTTAATAAATTTCAATTGTTCTAACTATAGAACAAGATCAGGAAATCCCCAAAGACAGAACAATAATAATAGTAACAATAATAGACAAAATAATTGTGGTCAGCATGTGAATCATTACAAAATATATGAAAGTGAAGGAATGAATAATACTTCCAAGGATAGTCGCACTAAATTTTTAAATAACAATTCTCAATTGCCGTATGTGATAATTAAAATACGTAATGGGAAAGAACTTAAATTACTTATTGACAAGGGAACAGCGAAAAATTATGTACATATTTAACCATGAATTTCTAACGTCAATCAAAAAACTGGAAAAACCTTTCAGTTTATCATCCATTAATGGTACCACAACTATTTTCGAAAAATGTTGGATAGAGGTATTTGGTACAATAACAGAATTTTATAGTTTAAAGGATCTAAAAAGTTTTGATGGAATTATAGGATTTGATTTCCTTAAGCAAATTGGCGGAGTTTTAAATACAATTACAGGATATTAGAACTATAATAATGGCAGGGAACAGATAAGTTTTTTGGAATGTGTTCAGATTAATACATTGCAAACTATTGTCGAAAATATTCCGCCCAGGGCAAACCTAAAGTTTCAAAATATGTTGAAATCATATGAAAAAGTATTTGCAGACCCAGAAGAAGCTTTACTATATAACACTAAAGTAGTGGCGACAATCAAAACAACAACTAGCGAACCTATTTATTCGAAATCTTATCCTTATCAAATGTCTGCAACAAAATTTGTAAATTCCGAAGTCGAGTCACTTCTCGCTAACAAAATCATACGCAAAAGTCGCTCTCCCTATAACAACCCAGTATGGGTTGTAGACAAAAAAGGAATTGATGAGACAGGTAGCAAAAAGCTACGGATGGTAATAGATTTCCGCAAATTAAATGAAAAAACTATTCCTGACCGGTATCCAATTCCTGACACAAATGTGATTCTGACGAATCTTGGAAAATCAAAGTATTTTAAAACGATCGATCTAAAGTCGGGATTTCACCAAATTTCTCTTGCTGAAAAGGATCGAGAAAAACAGCCTTCTCCGTGAATAACGGCAAGTATGAACTTTGCAGGTTGCCCTTTGGGTTGAAAAATGCTCCTAGTATTTTTCAGAGAGCGATAGACGACATATTGAGAGAAGATATCGGGGCACGTTGTCATGTTTACATTGATGACGTAATGATTTTCTCTCCCAATATTGAGACTCACATATACGATATAGAGAGTATCATTAAAAAACTGCTAGATGCTAATATGAGAATAGCATTGGAAAAATGCAAATTTTTCAGAACTAGCGTAGAGTTCCTGGTTTTGTAGTTTCCGAGAATGGCCTTAAGACAGCTGACGATAAAACACTTGCCATACTAAAATTTGACGAACCCAAAACTCTTCGGGCATTACGCTCCTTTTTAGGACTGTCAGGATATTATAGAGATTTATTCGAGATTATGCGAAAATTGCAAAGCCGCTAACGGAAATATTAAGGGGAGAAAACGGCCATATAAACACGAAGCATTCAAGTAGTAAACAAATAACATTGTCAAAGGAGGCTCAAAAGGCGTTTAATAAACTAAAAGAAATCCTTGCATCTGAAGATGTTACTCTTCGCTTTCCAGATTTTAGTAAACCTTTTGATTTAACCACCGACGCTTCATCTGTAGCAATCGGAGCTGTACTATCGCAGGAGAAAAGACCTATAATCTTTATATCCCGCACACTATCTTCTGCAGAGCAAAACTATGCTACTAATGAAAGAGAAATGCTTGCAATTGTTTGGTCATTGCAGAATTTACGAAATTATTTGTACGGCGTTAACAACCTTAACATATTTACAGACCATCAGCCGCTAACATTTTCCATTTCGAACCGTAACCCCAATACAAAACTAAAACGTTGGAGAAGTTTTGTAGAAGAATTTGCGCCCAAATTCCATTACAAACCAGGTGCTGGAAATGTGGTAGCAGATGCCCTTTCGCGGCAGTACATTCAACACATGAATCAATTCGATAATACCGATCAGAACAGTACACAATGCTGCACAAACAGCGAGCTTTCATTTACCCAGTTTATTCAGACCGTACCAACAACTATCAATAGTTTTAGAAATCAAATTGTTTTATCAGAAGCGCAAACTTCTGACCGTGTAGTAACTTCTCTGTTTCCTGGATATAAGCGTCACGATATTCAATTTAGCGACATTCAGTCCCTATATCATTTACTAAAGATGCTATTAATGCAGATGTTTTAATGGTATTCATTGCCCACTCACTGTGCTAGGAAAAATACAAAATGAGATTGTAGAACTATTTCCATCGGTTCGCTTCAAACACACAGAAAACTTGGTTATGGACTTACCAAACGAAAGTGATCAAATTGAAGCAATCGCTACAGAACATAATCGCGCTCATAGAGCCGCTGGAAAAAATATTCTCCAATTAATTAGTGAATATTTTTTTCCTAGAATGAGGAAAAAGATAACAGACTTTGCGAAAAATTGTAGCATTTGCGCGAAAAGTAAATATGTTAGACATCCCAAAAAGCAGATTATGAAATCAACCCCAATACCCACTTACCCTGGGGAAATCCTGCACATGGATATATATAGTACAAATGGCCAATATTTTTTGACGTGCTTGGATAAATTTTCAAAGTTTGCATTCATTGAACCCATAGATTCTCGTTCAATTGTAGATTTAAAAGTACCAATAATTAGGATATTAGGATTTTCAAAAACCCAAAAATTTTAGTCACAGATAATGAAGCAACATTTTGCTCTCAAACAATAAAATCAGTCATTCGAGACAATTTTGATATGACGCACTTCACAGCACCTGCAATGCATAGCAGTACAAATGGCCAAGTTGAGAGATTTCACTCTACACTTAGCGAAATTGCTAGAACAGTAAAACAGGAAAATGGACTTACGGACATAAAAGAGTTAATGCAGGTAGCAGTTACAAAATATAACAACTCAATCCATTCAACGATCCACCGAAGGCCGATAGATGTTATATCTTCCCTTACCAACACCTGAGAAAGAGAAATTCGAGAACTTTTACTAAAAGTTCAGAACCAACAAAATGAGATTCACAATATAAATCGGAAGGATAGAAAATTCTTCCCAGGTCAAAAAAATTTTATTAAGTTAGACAAACGAAGAGGTACTAAAGTAACCAATAGATATGTTGAAAGAACAGTACAACAGGATTTAGGTTCAACTGTCCTAGTAGATGGAAAAGAAGTACATAAAGACAACATTCGCTAAATATCTGATTTTTACAGGCTCCTCAATATGGTCACCATCCAGGCCAAGATTCTAGATTACAGCCACTCCAGGTATATCCCATTTCAAAAGGAGAAGTAGCTATTTATGACACCTACATATATCTTGTACATACCATAAACATAACTGAATTTGTGGAAGTGGCCCTTGACGTATCCAACCTTAAAAAGCTTTCGAAAACCAAGAGAAAAAGGAATCCTTGGAGGCCGATGCCAACGAGATGCTTCGCCTCATTAATGCACTGAGCTTTCGCAGTAGAAAAACTAGATCAATAAATTTTTAGGTTCTGCATTGAAATTTGTTGCTGGCACTCCGGATCACAGTGATTTCGAGATATTAGGAGAAAGGCAAACAAGGCTAATAGAAGATTTAGTAAATAAGATAAACGAGTTAACTTCTCAAATTAATAAACTCAAGTACAATCATTACGAGAAAGTAGAAAATAAAATGTATCCAGACTTATTTCAGATAATAGCTGTTCGTAATCAAAGAGTAATCTCGCTTCTCCTAATGTTGTCTATTCAGTTACGCTCGCTAAATTAAATATAGTAAATAATGTAATTTTATCAGATAACGAAATTAAGAAAGTATTAAATCAAGAAAATTACCAACTAGGTATAAGTGCCCTTATGGCTGCTGGAAATGTTAAGATCTACTCTAATAATGAGATATTAAAATATTTGGTAAAGATACCAAAAGTATACTCTGTTTGCCCATTAATAGAAATTTTTCCAGTAGTATACAATAACACGATATTAGATTTAAGAAATAAATATGCTGCTAAATACGGGAAATACCGTAGTCCGCTTTATAACTGCAAGGAAACTGTAACTATCCCTTTCTGTCAAATTGATACATTTGATATCTGCATGTACCAAATGCTAAACAACATTTCGGCAACCTGTAAGACAACTACAGCATACCATGAACCTCCGATCATCCAAATCGACGAAAACATTCTGTTAGTCAACAACCAGAATATAATCTTAACGGAAGGAAACCAAACGAATGAATTGATGGGGACATTCTTAATAATGTACGACAACGATATTTTAATAAATAATACAAAGTACCCGGTGAGCGAAAAAAGTCCATCTATGGTGCCTGAATTAACGAACCGCTTCAAATTGAATATCTCCGAGCATGCCACAATCCCAACGCTACCTTACCTGCATAAAATACACATACAAAACCTACAGAAGATAGAAAAATTTGGTGAAGATGCATCAAAACGAAATATGTATTGGTATGTCCTCATTTCAATAACAGGTACATTAATAACAACCATAATTGTGTACCTAAAATGTAAAAGATCAGATACAGTAATCAGCACATTTTCCAACCCATCGCAACCAAGTAACCTTTTTACAAATGAGCATTTTGACCTGATGATGAAAACTATCGAAGGTAACCTAAAGCAGATTCGGGACGCATCTGTTTAAGGGAGGGGATAGTTATAGACAGTTACACATGTATTTGGTTATACGTACATGTTTACATATACGAGTACATTGTTTACAACTTAAGTGCAGCTAAGACAACATAAATATTTATGTATAGTTATAAGTACTAGTTGTAGATAGTCACATATGTGTACAAATACTTTTCATTATCAGTAAAAATAAGAACAATAAGAATGTAAATACAAATAGTCCCAAAACCATTAATATTTCCATTCCTTTGTTAGAAGTAGATATGTACACATAAGATTTGAAAAACAACTGACCTGCGCGTCAGTATTACTTTTCATTATCAGTAAAAATAAGAACAATAAGAATGTAAATACAAATAGTCCCAAAACCATTAATATTTCCATTCCTTTGTTTAGCATAAGTATAAATAGAAGTAGTTTGAAAAAGAATAATCAGAATAAAATTGACAACTGAGCGAAAAGCACCACGCGTTATCCTATATATTTAATTCTTGCAAGCCGTGGAGAACGGGCAAATATGATGATGTCTTCTTCGAGGCGTCGCAATGAAAATAAATCATCGAAATATGGATAGAAGTAAGTCACACTAAAGCTAATAGTATATGGGCTCTTCCATAGAAAGGTCTACCGGGAGCAAAAATTAAAATAGAGATAAACAAATAATTTTTTCTGATATTATATAAAAAAAATATATATATTTTTATAATATAATATGATTTGCAGCTTATCTCAAGGGTTTTTGTTAGAAAAATGACCTAAAAGTTGAAATAGCGTAGAAAGTAGCATTTGTGTACCTTTAATGCCTTTTTATTTTTGTATTTTTTCATAATATGTAAATTCTTATTATGTTTGCACTAGTCTTATTAAATCTTGCTAGGAACAACAATGAATACAAAAAAATCAACGAGACCAAACGAAGCTCGATAACGGTAAATTTTTATTTTGCTTTCATTGATATTGTTTTGTCGCGTTCTTGTCCGTAAATCATTATTTTTTTATCAGTAGTTTGATCGATCGTAACACGTGGCTGCAAATTTATATTTAAATCAATTTTAGTGACCTAAATTAAAAAAAAAAGTTTCAGTATCTTATATTCATACAAAATATTTTAATTGGTTTTTGAAGTGTGTCGCGTTCGCTACCGTAAGTATAACTTTTTTGAAAAATATTTTTTTTTGCTTTTTTCAGCATGTATATTTATTTATATAGATAGGTAAAACATGTGGCTTAGCAAGAAAAGAAATATCAAAACCCGAAAACTGCATTCGATCTCCTGTGACGATCATTTGAAATTAAAAGTAGCTCAAACCGCATATTCATTGAAAAAAAATATTTCATAAAAAAACATTTCTCATTTATTTTTACTTATTTTCTTATATGAATTTTTATTTTTGTTTTCAATTTCATTTTTTGAATTGGAATTATTATAGTAATCGTCATTAGAATCATGGAAGGCAAATATGTCGCGTTCTAAATGTCACGTGCTAAATTAGATTTAAGCTTGTAAAAAAAACAGCGATGAAAATAAATCAACAAGAAATGTATCAAAAGAAGCCCTTTTTAGTCCTTTTTAGTTTAAATTAATCATTCTAAAATATATTGTTGCGTTTCGCAGAATCTTGCATTTTTCTATATGTAGTCGAAAGCAAGTTCTATTTTTTGTCGCGTTCTTGATTTTTGATTGACATTTTTTTTGTTATACCCGAGACAGACATGTAGTAACAATACCATAGTAAAGGTATCATGGTATTCTGTTTACTACGTTGGTGACACACATGGCAATGTAGTAAACTGAAATACTACCTTTGTTTCATAGGCATTAAATATTTCAAAAAAATTGTAAACAATAAATATGTCGTTATGTGTTATTGAAAAAATAAGTGCAATTTTTTTAAATACTCTAAAGTTAATGTATTTTCATCGCAAAAAAGCGATTTGGTTAAAGTCTCTCTAGAATCCTCACATAAATGAGACATGGTCTGCTTTTCCAGAAGAAAAATTGTGAAAAATATTTTGTTTTCTATTTCAATATTTAATTTTTTAAGTCATTTTGACAGAATATTTCGAAGAGCTTTTGTGTAAAAGCTTTTAGCAAAGTTTGTTACCTGTTTTTTAGCTGTGTTTATACAAATTCCACAATGAAACATCGTAGTATTGTTACCAGCAAAATACTACATTGCTCATATGGTATTTTGCTAGTATTTGGTGACACACATATGGTATTTGTACCATATATGGTATTGTTACTACATGTCTGTCTCAGGTATTAATTTTTTTACTTTTGGTTTATGCACTTCAAAGGCGTACGACTGTCGCGTTCTCGACCATGGAAATACCCATATGTTTGGTCAGAAGCATGCAACTCTGCAAAATCGGATGACCGTGACCATGAATTAGGCTATTCACTTTTGTGAGAGCACCGCTTATGCATATGCACATCAATTCTTACATCCATATACACACATATGTTACGGTTTGTACATAATTGCATTTTTTATGTTCTCACTTTTCGCTTGCACTTTGCATGCAGATATCTATATTAAAACCGGTGCTAACATAACATTAAGACATTATTAGTAAATATGTAAGTAATGTAAAACTTAAATTAAATAAAATCAATTTGTTAACTGGACATTAATTTATTATTGGGCTCCTACATAATTTGGCGACCGTGACAGGACAGCTTGAGCTTGATAAGCTGGCCGACAGGGGTAATGCTCGAAAATTCTATAAAAACATGCTGCGGCTTACAGAAGGTTTCAAGACCGGAGTTAACAAACAAAATAAATATTTTGTTAAACAGTGTACCATACCATCACAAAGCAGAATGCTCAAGAATGCAGGTACACAATTTGGCAAACACATCCACGCCACTTTACCGCTACCCACTAAAAGAGCGCCAAGCTAATATTACGGATTTTAATGACGCTACTAGCACGCTACTAACAATATGCGTCGCTGCCGACGTCTCACTCTGCCGGCGCTTAGGATATTAAGTTGGTCACTTTTAATTTGGCTTTCCTCTAAGTTGGTTGGACATCGCTCCAGCAACTTAGAAATAAACATTAAACAAGTTTATTTTTTGTACAGTTGTAAAAAAACGTTTTAAATAACAACATAAATAAAAAACTTAAAATAAGTTAACTGGCGCCCAACGTGGGGCCCCACCATCAGTGGAACCCCTGATAAAAAAAGTTAACTGGCGCCCAACTTTTTGGAGCTCCACACATAAAGCCTGAAAGGAGCTTGCGGTGGAATTGTTTCAATCAACTTAGCCGAATTAATCGTCCATCCGATCTCTTACCCATTCATGAGGAAGAGAAGCGTGCGAGAAAGTGGCCATCGGGGGAACCCTAGTAATGACGAAAAGGATTAAACGGGACACTTCTTCCAGTCATGCACGTTTGTAAGATGTTAGTTTTAAGAATTATAATTATTTTGATCTTAAATTATCTAATTCAATTAATTAAATAAGTGAAAAGTGTTAAAAAAAATATTATCTTTTATCAATAACGAAAAATTTTAATCAGTTGTTCATTTCACAAAAAAGTGTATTTAAAGGTGTATTCCTAGTTAAACACAAAAAATTAATATAATAAAAATGAAAAACGAGGTAAAACTCAGATATCACTAAAAATTCAAAAAAACAAAAAAGAGGAAAAAAGTTCCTATTCCTATATACCGTTTTCTAAACAAAAAATATTATCTTTTAACAAAATCGAAAAATTCGAATAAATTGTTCATTTCACAAAAAGTGTATTTAAAGGTGTATTCCTAGTTGAACACAAGAAATTAATATAATAAAAATGAAAAATGAGGTAAAAGTTAGTTATTACTAAAAATTCAAAAAAGGAAAAAAATTCCTATTCTATACCGTTTTCAAAAAAATTTAAGTAAATAAAAAACGATATAGAAAATATAAATTTTATATATCATATATTTTAGAAATATGCATTCAAAAATTATTTAACAAAAATGGTAAAATACGTCATGAGCTATAAATCATTATATAATGAAATGATCATTCGAATTTTCGAACTTAAAAAAAAAACAATGAAACAAAACCACTTTAAAAATTAAAATATAGAAAATATTGATAACTAAAATAAAAATTTAAAACATTGTTAAAAATTTAAAACTTAAAAATACAAAATTTAAAAAAAATTATCAAAAATTAAACTAAAAAGTAAGAATAAAATATTTAAAATTGAAATTGTAAAAAGAAAAAAATTACTACATATGCTTATGTTATTAACGGAGCCAAGGACAATATTATAACTTCATATAAATTAAAAAAGTAAGAAACACTTAGAGTAAAATCACTTGTAACAGATGAAAATGTATCGAAAACCTTTTCTAATATGTATTTAAATACTTTAGGCAATGAATCATGTAAAATCTGTATGTACATAGTTAAGAAGTACACCGCTTAATTGCGCAAAGGCGAACAAACAGCACCTATCATCAGCCTAAGGAATCAAGCCAATCGTGAATATGATACCAGTGCCAAATATACTACATATGTTACTCAATAAAACATTTTATAAATAAAAGCTTATGGTACGAAAGAGGACTCTAGAGATCAGCTATGGTACCCCTTACATTGAAGTCTCTTAGTTGTCCAAATAAAACTCTACAATCACTGGCTGTCGAACGCGGACGTTCGAAATTAAGAAGGGAGGAGTTAACAAAATAAATATTTTGTTAAACAGTGTACCGTACCATGCAAGCTTAAGAATGCTCAAGAATGCAGGTACACAATTTGGCAAACGCATCACGCCACTTTACCGCTACCCACTAAAAGAGCGCCAAGCTAATATTACGGATTTTAATGACGCTACTAGCACGCTACTAACAATATGCGTCGCTGCCGACGTCTCACTCTGCCGGCGCTTAGGATATTAAGTTGGTGATAGCATAAGATTAGATTTAAGCTTCACTTTTAATTCGGCTTTCCTCTAAGTTGGTTGGACATCGCTCCAGCAACTTAGAAATAAACATTAAACAAGTTTATTTTTTGTACAGTTGTAAAAAAACGTTTTAAATAACAAAATAAATAAAAAACTTAAAATAAGTTAACTTATACAAGTAATAACTATACTACCTATCCCTTATTTAAATAAAGAAATAAATGCTGAAATTTCAAATGTATTCTAATATAATGATAAGATTTATGAGTACACGAAGAATAAATACATACATGAATGTACCATATCAAAACACTGTACAATAGATAAGACATGCGAATTAATTACAAATGTTAACTCAGAAATAATTAATACTAATAACGAAATCAAAATTGTAAAAAATGCAAAAATTTGTTTAATTCAAAATAATTGTGGCTCGGAAACATTACAATTAAATGGAAATTATATAATAAAATACAACAACTGGTCAATAGAATTAGCAAACCAAAAATTTTAAAATAATTACAAAATGTTTACTGACAAAATTATATTTTCACAATCCAACAATATTACTCTTAATGCCACTCTAACTTTAGAAGAATTAAAATTAACGTCGATACATAATCTAAAAGAAATAGAAGAAATAAAATACAACAATGAAGTTGTAACATACAGTGTACCAACAGTGGTATATTAATAGTAATATTCTTTGTAATAATATTAATGTGCAATCATTGTAAAAGAAATAAAGAAAGAATTCAGGAAAATCCTTCGTGTAGGGGTGGAGGAGTTACATATCGTCACCTGAAATGCAAAATAACGTAACAACATTTTCGGAAATTTACAATGGCGTGAATGAAACACGAAATAAAATGGAACATGAGTGAAAAAAAATTTTAATATTGGTTAAAACTGGTTTCTATCTGAGTGCAGAATCTGAAAATGTTGAACATATGTAATATTATGTATGTAATTTGAAGTAGTTAAGCGTAATCAATACGACACTCAATTTCTAATTTTTTGATGATACGTTATATTGCATTTCAGGTGACGATATATAGTTCCACAAACAACAATATGTAATGAAAACCCCTAACGCGTAGACGAAATCATAAGAAAATACTTAAAACAACCCAACAACATTAATGTGTAAATCATCTATTTATTTGTTGGTTTGATTTAAATTGACACTCACATAAATATGTATAACGAAAATGCAAATGCGTTGCTTCATAAAAATTAAAGAACGATACTTGCAATGTACAAATTGTATTTAAACATTGTGGTCTCAATTTCATGTCACCAAACTTAAATTTATGAATACTACATGAAACGTTATTACTTTTACTTTCCATAACTCAAAAGTCAAAATAATAACCAATTATGTAGGAATTATTTGTACGTCCACTTAAAAATTAGTGATATTCAGCCACATAAATGTCAATGCACCGAATTTAATGCTTGGAAAAGTATTAAAAGATTACATATATAATTTTGTTTACATTTACTTATTTTAATCAATATTGAGGGTTTCATTTCAAGAATGAAATTATTGTAAAATTAGACATACAATTTTATTAAAAAAAAAAAAACTTATGATCTTTCCTTTCATAAAACATATAATTTGGGCGCTTACATTTATATTGCCGTCACTTTACCGCGCTGACAATCTTAAGTTTCATTTAGGGTTAGATTTGATTTAAGCATTAGCTCTAAATGTGCCGTTGAATAAAAATACGTATTAGCGCAAATTAAGTGTTATTATAACTTCCTGGGAAATAACTAGTTAACTATGCGTTTATAAGTAAACAAATTACCAAAATTGCTGACCATGCGTCTGGAATATTGCATCGTTAAACCAAAAATTCTTTGAAAGCAACCCTCAGGCAACGTGGACTCACCTTTACGATTCGCTTTAGTTCCATAGGTGTCGTATAAAAAAAACACGTACTCGTATTAACCCGCATTAAGTGTTCTTATAACTTCCTGGGAAATAACTGGCGACCGAGCAGGGACAATCGCAAAACTACTGTTGAAGAGTTACTTCTAAAATAACTTCAAGGAATTCACGATTGCAATAATATATTAGTAATAACTATTCTGAAAAACTAAATGAGGAAAATTAATAAAGAAAACATCGCAAAAAATTATAAACAATTTGTAAGCAATTTATAATAAAAATTGTGAAAAACAAATATTTAGGGTTTTCAATCTTTAAATCTTTAAAAGAATGTGCTGCATAATAACGTTACGGATTTTTTGGATCATTGGTATGCAATTTGATTGGTTAAAAATAGCATCGATGGCGGCTTTGCTATCGGTACAAATGACCGTTTTCTTTCCATTGCGGGAGGCAAAAAGTGCACCGCTTCAAGTACTGCAGCTGCTTCGGCTGTGAATACCGAGCAGTACGGTCGCAGAGAATATACAGCAATGGTGGAACCTAGCTTATTTAATCACAGCAAACGCAGTACCTGTGTCGGTTTAGATCCGTCTGTATACACAACTTCCCAAGTTTTGTTGTAATGCTCTAAGGCTTTGTTATGTAGTTGTTGGTATTCGTTGTTGCTTGTAGACTGTTTGCGGTGTTGGTGTGAAGTGGTAATAAGTGATGTTGTAAGTGAAGAGTAGGATGGGGATATTGCTGTTTCAACCAAAGATGGAGTTGCGACGATGTTAAGTTGTTTCGCAATAGATAGGCAACGAGATATCGTAGATGGCTTGCGGCTTACATTAGTGTGTTTTAAAGCTGTTCTAACCTGTGTAAGCAGCAATTCGTTTCTGGCCTGAAATACCTTTGGAATGAGCACCATCGTGTTACGTGCGGTTCTTTGCGCAATATTTGGTAGTCCAGCTTCCGGTAAAATGGCTTTTATTGGCGAAGTAGGAAAGGCTCCAATACTCTTTCTAGCTGCCGCGTTGTATGGTGGGGAAATAAGTTTGATATGGGTTTTAGCACAGTGCCCGTATATCATGGTCAATCTTAGATAACAATAAGGCTTTTGTTACATTAACAATTGTGTTTGAGTGACATAAGCTATATTTAGAAGACAAAAATTTTATGATATTAAGCCTAGATAATAAGCTTAATCTAACAGACTTACAATGTTCTTTATATGACAAAGTCTTATCAAATATTAGGCCTAGTATTTTTAAAGTATTAGTGTGTGAGATTTGGATGTTAAACACGTAAACGGAGGGAAAGGAGCAATTGTGCTTTCTGCAGATATGAAAGCTGGAAGATTTGCTTGCTGAAATATTGGCACCAGACCTTTCTGACCATTTATTAATATCATTTAGAATTTTTTAAAAATATATATGCTTAACTTGTTGCAGATCTTTGACTTTTGTGAAAATTACGACATCGTCTGCATAAGCGCAATGTTCGACCCTTGGATTTGAGGAGATTATAGAACTAACTTTGTTAAACGCTATGATGAAAAGAGTTACTGAAAGGGGGGAACCTTGGGGTATGCCGTTGTAGAGACTATATATTAGAGATTGGTGTCTGTTGGCGCAGACAACAAACTTGCGATTACATAAAAGTGATTTTACAATATTGTAAGTTTTGGTGCCAATTTTCCAACGTTTTAGTTCGTTGAGCACTATATGTGCTCCAACCCTATCGAAAGCCTTCTCAAAGTCCAAGCTTAATATAGAAACGTGGTTTCGAGTTGCTAAGGCCGTAGAGGCAAAATGCTCGAAGAATAGGAGTGGATCAATAACTCCTAATCCTTTTTGAAATCCAAATTGGTTAGGGCTTATAAGGTCATCACCTACTAGCATACCACATGAAGGGGAAGAGGGATATGGGTCTATAATTTTCTATGTGGGAAGTGGGTTTGTTAGGCTTTGGGACGGGTATGATTGTGGCTATTTTCCACTGTTGGGGATAAATTCCGGAGTTAAGAATTTTGTTGGAGAAGTTAACGAGTCTACTTTTAATGGGGTTAGGGATGTTTTTTAGGATGGGGTAGGATATTTTGTCAGCGCCTGGTGTTTTTCCTGCTAGTGCCGAAATCGTGATGCCATATTCGCTTGTGGTAATATCAGCCTCAATCGAGAGAGCTTTTGGGACTGGTGTGGAAAAAGGAATTTCCGGAAAGAGATTACCATGTTTGTGCAAATTTTTCTGCGATATCTTGGGGTGAGTATAAAGGCCCGTGGTCTGTGTGAATATGCGATAAACCAAAACGTTTATTACATCCTGTAAGAGCTTTTATATCCGACCAAATTTGTTTGGGGCTCGAAGATGGGCTTATGTTAGATGTAATATTTTCTAGTGATATTCTTTTGGCCGACTTTAGCTCCTTTCTAAACACGGCGTTGGCTTTTTTATATTCTATAAGGTTGTTATCGGTTCTATTCCGTTTGAATTTCGTCCTCAAGCGTTTTTTATTATTTCTAAGGATAGCGAGTAAGTTTGACCAATAAGGCAATTTCGCTGTAAATTTTTTAGTGCTGGATTGGGGAATGGTTGAATGAGCGGCAAACGGATAATTGATTTTATTGCAGTAGTTTCGGCATTTATATTATGACAGGGTGGTTTATTGTTGGAGAGAGATATGGAAAGCGAGCAAAACGTTGGCCAGTCTGCCTTTTCTGTCAAGAACTTCGACCTGGGCTTCACGTTGTAGGACTTGGGAGTAGAAAGGGAAGTGATGATGGGGAAGTGGTCGCTGTTGTGGAGATCATCAAGGGTAAGGGAGGTAAGTTTGGGAGCTACAGCAGCAGAAGCAAGAATAATATCGGGATGGGTAAATGTTCATGTGTTGAAAAGTGTGTGGGTGAGCCGTCGTTAAGAATGGTAAAGTCATGAGATAAAATTATATCTTCTATTATTTCGCCTCTTTTATTTTTAGCCGTGGAACCCCCATAATGGGCTCCATGCATTGAGATCGCCCATAATGATGATGGGGGTAGCAAATTAATTGACAACATCCGATATATCTCTAACGTTAAAGATTTGATGTGGGGGTATGTAGCAGTTGATGATTGTATGTAATTTTGAAGCCAATGTCTACTTCGATTGCTAAACAAGAGATATTGGGGGAAACTGGTATTTCTTTGTGGTTTAGGCTCTTTCTAATGAAGACAGCAATCTCTTGCTTGCTGGAAGTGTTCTGAGTGGTATTATAAAAATAACTATCGTATTCATTAGGTGCGTGTAGCTTTTTATTGAATGGGATAATGGGATATGTGTTTCTTGTATGGATATAATATCCAGCGAAAATTCATTGATTAGTATGTTTAAATCTGGATAATTATTCAAAAGACCGTTCATATTCCATTGCAAAAATTCGCATCATTTACTCTGGTATTTGTGGGTTTGTGAAAGGTTGGAAGAGGGGCTGGGTTAATGCAGGGGAAGAGAGATGGGAAAGGAAGGAGGAAAGCATATTGTGTGCTGATGAGTCATCAACTGATGTAGTAGTTGTTGTGTTTGATATATGTGAAGTGGTTTTGTTTTCTTTTGTTTCATTTTCTGTTGTTTGGTTATTTGGGGTATTGGTATTGTTTTTGTAATTGGAACCGGGTTTTTCGGCAAAAGTAAGTTGCATAGCATTGTTGTTTTCTTGTACTTGTATATTGTTGCTATTATTTTTTGCTATATCATCATATGGAGTGGAACTCTCATTGAAGGTGGTAGGTATTTGCATTTTTTGGATTCTCACGCTTCACGCATGGAGCATTTGTTATCTGTTTTTATTTTTATTTTTATTATTTCTTTCATTTGTACAAATTTGGGACATGATTTGCTAGAAGCTGGGTGACTACCTGAACAATTAATGCAGAAAGAACGAGAACAAGGCAATGAAGTGTGAGGTGGAAGGGCACATGTGTCGCATACAGGGCTGACAGCTTTTGCATCTCATTGGGTTGACATACTACGGTCTTACCTTAGTGGTGTACTACGAAATATCAACTTTTTCTGGTAAATGATACATGTCAAACGTGAGAAGCACAACTCCACTTGGGACTGGATGATTGTTGACATATTTTGGAAATTTAAAGATTGATACTACACCCTGATCTTTCAAATTTTCTACGATCTCGTTTTCTCAAACTTCATTGAGACATGGTGTGAAAATTGTAACTTTAGAGTAATTAAGGTTGTTGTGTAATTCAATTTTTGGGCAATGTGGTTGCTTTTTACCAACAATAGTAATTTGCCATCCCTCAGTTCAGAAATATTTATAATTTCAGAGCTGACGTTTTTGAGGGCTTTGTGCACAGCAAAGCACGAGTATTTATTAAGGGGGTTTTCAGCATTTATTTCACTTACCACCAAATATTTTTTTTTTTTTTTTGTTTTTTTTTCGCTTTGAGAATAACACTCGAAAATAGGTGAGAGAAAAACTTAAGAAGTCACTCTGAGCACTTTAAGCACAACCGTGCACGTCGAGTATCAGTCGATGACTGTTTGTGTGTTTAATATTTACTATCTTAAAATAGATATTTATGTTTAGTGGACTCTATGTGTTTTTACATGTTTATGTGATTGTGTACAGATTCAGCATTATAGGACTTTTTAATTTGGCTCAGCTCCTTTATCCGGATCGAAGGACTAAAAACGTTTAATTTGTAAGATCAAACATTGAATCAACAAAGAATCTTTAAATTCTTACCGCTGCACTGTGGCGATTTTATACTATGTTCAGACCGACATTGAAAACATTTTGAAAACACATTCGTATGATGTGGAATCTAAGTCGTTCGAACAGACAATGTGTGTTTTCGATGAGTTTTCACTGACAACTATCAAAAGCGGCATTCTCTTGCTCTTGCAAGATTGCACGATGACACATAATGCAAAAATCTTATACCGAAATATGCAAGGCCAAGAGAGCACCCATTGCAGAATCTAGTGATATATGACGGCACGAAAATAAACATGGGTTTTGTTCTGACATATTTTACAGCCATTGCAAATAATTTTCTACGTGTGTTTGTTGTTGTGCCGTTGCACAATTCTGAAATTTCTGCACCGTACAAGGTTTTACTAGAGCAAGAGAATCCCCCTAATATGAGAATATCAAGTGACAGCTGTATTTGTATATGGAATGTAAACAGATATCAAGTGACAATTTAGGGCCTGCAAAATATGTTTTCCAAATACATCGGATTAAACTAGAGCAGGCACCGATTATAATGAGTGATATGTAAGTTTTCAAGTAGTTTTCAGCGAAAACTGTAAGCTTTCGTTTGACAGGATTTTACATGAATGAAAACACAAGTTTTCGTGGGAAACCAGTTTTTCCCACGAAAACATTATTGTCGGTCCGAACATAGTATTGCTAAAAAGATGGCTAAAACCCGAAAAATTTTTATTTAAATTATCAAGTTAAAGCTTAAAAAATCTTCAATGGGGCATTGCTATGTACTTTCAAGAAAGCTGAATGAGTTTTCATGTGTATTTACCGGGTTAGGAGTCGGTCGAATAATGTCGTCCGAATAAAACAAATGACTGTCAAAATCATTCGTCAAGCAGGAGCACGTATGTCCAAATTTTTTCGTTGGTATTGTACCTTGCCGACGTAAAAAGTTATGAGATTAATGAGGATGGGTGGTCAACCAATGTTTTTCGTGTCGGCTACAGTATCATTTATTGATATTTCAAAATTTTGGGTTTGAGCGTAGAACTCCTCAATCCTCATATTACAAGTTTTGTCATGCGGTTTGTAGCTCAGAATCGCGCAATAACGATATCAAAATATATCGAGAGAGTTTTTCGCGGAAATGTCCTAGAGAAAATACAAAGACAAATCTTATTCATTGGTTGCTCGTGTTCTCAGACACAATTATTTCTAGTTTTAGATTATATCTGCCGAAAAAAGTAGCAGATTGTCATCAGAGTTAATTAAACTATTAAATACGATGACGGTTTTGAGTGTAGAGTCAATATCACATACCTTAGAAGAGAGCTCAAATGCAGATGACAACTCCGCATCTGGTAGTGATTATGATTAAGCTTTTTTAATATTCTATAGGGTCATTATTTGTTAAATATTACTAGATACATTGTAATAACGATAAGTTATAACTTACATATAAATTTTGTAAAATAAAAATATTTACATGAACCACATGATTTTTTTTTTCTCTACTTTTACCACTTACTCATGCAAATAAATTAAGCTTTAATATATCCCTCTTATATCGAAGTAAGATATAATAGAAGTTCCATATTTTTCGTTTTATATTTTGAGAAGATATTATTTTTTTCAAATAATCTTACGAAAAAATCACGTACGTGATGTTTGACTCCAATTGGAACACGTACCCTCAAATTTGAAGAGTACATGTCCGCCATTTTAAATTTTGAAAAATAATATCACACGAAGTTTGGGTGCGATCGAAGGACTTTTTTGAGTTTTGACCAGCTTTTTTGGAAAATCGGCCATTGTGCGCTGCCGGGGAAAAAGTAAAGATCTTATTGAGGCTGCATGAAATATTGCACCCTGATTTTTATTTTGTATTTTCATTACTTATATACTATTTTTAGAAAACTATCTTAAATAACTTAATATATGTGTATATGTGAATGTGTATACGTTTAGATGTGTATTGCAGCATATTTTTTATGCTGAATGATATGGGGTTGTTTTCATGTCGAATTCAACACATGTATGTTTAATATTATCTTAAAATAGATACATTATATATGTTTAGTGGGCAGTGTATGTGTTTTTCCATATTTATGCGTTTGATTTTGAGCAGTTTCAGCATTATCTACTATTGAAATAAGTACTCTGTTCAATGATATTTGAACGAATATAATTAAGAAATAATCATAAAAACTAGATCTTACAGATACAAATACATATAAAATACTAGAGGACCCGGCGAACACTGTTTTGCTTTAAATGAAACAAATAAGTAGGTTTTGAGTTGTATTAAATCCTTTTTTATGAAATAAAAATTATTTGAGCCTTTTAATGATTCTTTATTGTTCATGTATTCTAGTTTAGCTATTTTGTTATACACGATCTTTTCTGGCGCAATAACAAAGATCCACACATATTTACCAACAACAACCGCAAATAGAAGCATTCATAATTCTTTGATTTATTTACAAATCCGGATAACCAGTAACCTTGCGTCGTCCGTCGTTGAAACTTCTTCAATGAAGCATTCCAAATGTAATAACGTGGCATCTCCGAGTAAAGTTCGAGCTAATGGATCCCTTTGGCAGATCATACGTTGGGCATCATTCCAATCATCTTTCGTTGCCAATAACCGATGCCAATTTGTCTTGAATACGCTATACGGAACAATCCTACTGTTGTCGACAACGAAATCCATTCTGTTCAATTTTGCTGATAACCATTGTTGGTATTTAGTGAATATAGATGATAAATGGATATACTTCTCAGAACGCAATTTGGCTTGATTCAACCTCACAAAAGTTAAACGCTCCGTTTCTAATTTGACGAACCTGCCGACGTAATACTGCTGAAACAATAAATGAAATCGCAACAAATACTTCTCACAATTTTAAGGAATCATCAAGTGATATGCGAGCTAGCTTTTTGATATTTTCATCACCCTAAATTAAAAAATTAGATTTAATATTTCGTATATAAACTTTTAGCATATTTATGAAATGGTGGTATTTAGTATTTTAAAAATGTCTTTACCTCGACAGTGACAATGCGGATTCCCAAATGACCTTGATTTCATTTTAAGTGTTGTCCACTTCTACCTTTTTGGTTTTATTTCCTTTCGTAGATACTTTGCGCACATTTTGAAACTTTTTCTTTCCTCAAAGTGTTTAAATATACCCCGAAAAACATTGATAGTCCAGATTCAAAACATACACATGCAGCACGATATATTTAAAATATCCGTCCAACTTTGTTCCGTCTTAGAGGTAATAAATGAGAAGACTTTTATTTTAAGGACTCTTTATTGGCCATGTATTCTAGTGCACGAATTCCATTTATTAGTAAAGCACTTTATGATAGACGAAATTTTACGTTTTATTATCATGTGCAAGAACAAATATGGCAGATGGTCTTCCGACCCGTGAACATGCCACATATAATTGACCATGGGAAAACCAATAATTTTCTAGATCATACCACAAACTTTAAGAGATTGGCCTTGGGTTGTTTACGGTCATGGCGAATGCAAGGCGTATCGGAAATTAAAGTCGTTTAAACTCAAACGGCTTGTCGGTTGGGATGATCGGGATCCTTGGAATGAAAACTTCCTCAACTTTGAATTTTCCCTTAAGTATCGTTGCATAAAACATATTGTTCATCAATTTCCTTATTACCAAACGCGTTCCGTTGCATAGTTTTGGTTGGCTTATGTTCCGAAGCATGATTACTACGGAGTTAATCTTTAGTTGTAAATTGTGCGGTAGTAAGCCTGGCACATCCAAGGAGTTTAAAATATTCATTAAACATTTTAGTAGATTCATCATCATTGGCTACACAGTTAGTTGACTTGAAAGAATGCAAGGTACCAATGATCTCATTGAATTATTAAGTTGAAATCATCTACATATTTATTCTTAGGCGCCAAAATTGCTCGCTCACTCAACCATTCATAATTTTTGTGGTCAGTAATGATGTTTAGGAATATTACTATTATTATGAGACAAAGTCTTCTGTCTTTTGATGAGACAAAGTTAGAGAAATCTTCAGACATTCTCATATTTGTTGTTAGCTGAAATGAAATTGATTCGCTGTCTGCATTCTTGGTATTACTGTCGACAGGTACATCGCACCTCCGAAACATCTTGACCGTAGATCTTTCAATGTTCGGTTTAATGCTTCCAATGCTCGTTTATGTGTCATTGTGCATTCGTCCCAGATGATGATTTTCGATGCTATTACAACTTTTGCAATTGCGGATTGTTTTGCAATATGACATATTGGTTCTTCAATAATTTGAAGATTTAACGGCAATTTTAATGCCGAATGAACCGTACGGCATCCTTCTAACAATGTGGCTGCTATTCCAGAAGAAGCAACTGCCACCGCAATGTTGGTTCTCGCACGAACAGTGGCTAAAACTACTGACATGAGAAATGTCTTACCAGCGCCACCAGGGGCATCCATGAACCACCATTTCCATTGTCAATGGCCGTCATCGATGATTATAAACTTCCCTTTGTTGATGATTCAACAGGGGTACATTCGTTCGAATTATTAAATTTAATTTTTGGTGATCATATTCACTTTCCCGTTCAAACTCTTGATTGAATGCGTCATTGATTTCACGATTTGGTGCTTTCTTTCCTAACCTGACTAATAAATTACCGCACATTAGGTAACACAAGACTTCGATAGAGATCAAAGCCCGATTATGTATCTCCTCATTCATCTGAAGGTCTGGATTTCCTGAATTGACACGAATTTGATGTAAAATCTTTTCTGACACATTATCCTTGTATTTGTGCAACAGGTTAGATGGGTTCGATGGAAAGCATGTCGAAATGATGATAGCAAATAATGTTCGTATCTGACTTGGAGATGCAGATATAATTGCTTCAACTATTGTCGTTTCCCAATGAGTATCGTTTTCTAGTAAATTGAGTTCTCACATGCAGCATGATATGTTGGAAATATATGTATACCGTTCTTATACCGTTAACAGCCGTAGTGGCACAAATGACATCGGCCCACGCACATTTATCTGCAACAACCGCAAATAGAAGCATTCATCATTATTATGAACTGTATATATACGCCCAAGAGCATCAGCACAACGCACATCCGAATAACCAAGAACCGCTTCGCCTTGCTTGCGTCTTTGAAAATTTTTGGATGAAGCATTCCAAGTATAATAACATGGCATTTCCGAGTAAACCAAACTGGTCAATGTTGTCGCTGGAGGTGTTTGAGGATGACGTTCGTGAATAGGGAATGCGAGTATACGTCAAATCGCTTCATTGCAGTTCATATAGCTACCAACTTGATAGCGCGCAATTTCATCGTTGCTGTGGGAGCTTGATGCCAAAAACCGCCATATGGCTGCCTTTTGTGACATATTCACAAATTCATTTCATAGATTTTACTGGAATTGCAATACTCTACGTTGGGATTTGTCTGGAACGTTTTCGAAATAATTGGCAAATATGGAACAATCCAACTATTGTCAACCAAGAAATCTAATTTAACAATCTCTATTTTTACTTTTATTGTGAAAGTTCGGCCATTATCATCGGGTGATCGACGTCGATATGGTGGATAACCCTCGTTACCTGCGATAGTTTCTACCGTAAATATCCGTGGATATCATTTGGAACACTTCAACGTCGATCATACAAGGTGATTGGGGATGATAGGACCACATAGTTCATGAATCATATTTGTAGTTACATCGGTTTCGTGATCGTCAATCTCGGCACATATGGCATCATCGATTTTATCTCGATTGAATTCCTTTCCACAACTTCCAAATAAAATGTGTACGTGTGGCAGGCCTCATTTTTTCCATTCGATTTAATACATTCATCATGAAAGTTTTCTCCAAAATACTTTGTTTAACAATGAAGTTCATCAGTCATGGCATTTTTTGTGTAAATACACGTGCCGTGATGTCGTCGATCACTTGATGTTTGCTCGCAGAAGCAGTAATTCAACAATCTTCATCCGTTTTGGATTACATGTAAAAGTAATAAAAAGATCTGGCCGACCGTAATGATGTACATAAGTCATTGTATCTTATGCATATTCATGCATATGACGTGGACTACTTATAAACGTCGCTAGCGGAATAACTAATCGCCCAATATTTGCTGCATTTCCTTCTGTACTAATTGCATCACGTAAACGGATGTATTCCTCAGAACGCAGTTTGGCTCGATTCAACCAAATGAAATTTAAGCGCTTAGTTTCAATTTTGACGTACATGTCAACATAGTACTTCTGTAACAATAGTCGAAACCGTAGACAATAGTTGTCAGCATACTAATTCATCGAGCTAACCTTCTTTGTAGTTTCTTCAACTTAAATTAAAATATTATAATTATTATTTTGTATGTCTACTGTAATCAAATTGAAAGGTGAATTTTGACCATTTCACCTCCTTCAAAGTAATCCTCCGGCTGCAATACACTTATTCCAACCTAGTTCTTTCTAGTCATCATGGCACTTTGGAAAATCCTCCGTGGTGATGGTAATATTAGAGTAGCGAGATGGTGCATTATCGCACTTCTTTTTGTTCAATAAATTCAGATCGATAGTAAAAATCGAAATCGGATATAGAAAAAAAAAATTTCACTGACTCGAAAACGACGCGAAGTTTAATTCTAAAAATTTACCTTTCATTTTGATCATAGTAAAGCATAGTTTTTAGCATAATTATAAGTTTGTAAAGATAATTATTTTTATTTTTTATTTATTTATTTAAAAGAGAAATAATTATAAATAATCGTTCCACTTTATAGATTACTTTTGAAATTTTGCCAGTACTTCTGTCACAATATTCTTTAAAAACTATTATAATGAAACTCACCATTCAATGGACTTTCATTTTTAATGTTGTTGAATATCCATCTTCATCTTGGCATAACATCAGCGGGTATTGCAATGTGCCATATGACCAATCTGTTTCAAAGTATTTGTTCAGTTCTCCCCAGTATCGCGACGTGTAGCACAATATCGCCTGTTTCCAAGTTTTCGCCAACAATCAGGGACTGCAACTTCATCTATTTTGGAGCGTTAAGTATTAGCTGCTGTGTTCCATATGGTCGTTTATCTCACTCTGATGATGGCTTGAAGTCATCGTTTGGCATGCTCCAAAGTTACTTTAAACAGCCTGACCAACGCATGATGCTTCAGTAACTGCTCGCAGATCTTGTGAATCGCTTTTTTCATTGTTGCATTTCTTCTCACGCTGCCCATGGAAGTATTTGTAAAAATTAAGCTGTTCATCGTTCTGAGGTTGCTTAACTTCAAATTGATGGTGAATCTGTCCTGCATTCTACAAAATCAAAAAGCAAACCCTCGTATGACTGTTTTTAAAATTAAAGCATATGTAATACATAAGAATATATATACTCATTTAAAATCATTTTTAGAATAAGAATAATAAATGAATAAATACCAAGTGAATGAATTAAATCCTCGTTCTTTGATGTACCGTTCAAATGGCGTCATTTGAAACTTTTTTTCGAGGAATAGAAAATGTCGTTTCGGTGTTTTCATACTCTCAATTTTCATTTTTCATCAGCGAAGTTGAACCATCTCGGTGGTTCCCAGAAAAACTTTAATGCGTTGCAATACTCGAAAATAACTTCCATCAGCTCAATACGAACGCGCTGGTGGCACGACGTAATCAGTGCCGCATCGTTCGAAACGCTAATTTGTCTATCGGGCATATTGTTTCGATGTTTATCTGTGGGTCGCTACGTTGAGCTCTGCAGTTTGCTCGACGATTTCGCATTGTCAACCGAGCAGTCTCTCGAGGCTGCATCACTTTCGATGGTGTGATTGAGAAGCGCGAATTGGAGCCATACTAACGCCGCGCTCTTTCATTCCCGCTTCTTCATATCCTTTCACCACAATGTTTCTAATGCCTTTATACTCTCGCAACAAAGTTGTTAAGGAGAGTATTATAGTTTTGTTCACATAACGGTTGTTTGTAAGTCCTAAAACTAAAAGAGTCAGATATAGGGTTATGTATACCAAAGTGATCAGGGTGATGAGTAGAGTTGAAATCCGGATGTCCGTCTGTCCGTCCGTCCGTCCGTGCAAGCTGTAACTTGAGTAAAAATTGGGATATCATGATGAAACTTTGTACACGTATTTCTTGACTCCATAAGAAGGTTAAGTTCGAAGATGGGCGAAATCGACTCAATGCCACGCCCACAAAATGGCGAAACCCGAAAACCTATAAATTTTATAACTAAGCCATAAATAAAGATATTAAAGTGAAATTTGGCACAAAGGATCGCATTAGGGAGGGGCATATTTGGACGTAATTTTTTTGGAAAAGTGGGCATGGCCCCGCCCCCTACTAAGTTTTTTGAACATATCTCGGAAACTACTATAGCTATGTCCACCAAACTCTACAGAGTCGTTTCATTCAGGCATTTCCATATACAGTTCAAAAATGGAAGAAATCGGATAATAACCACGCCAACCTCCCATACAAAGATTATATTGAAAATCACTAAAAGTGCGTTAACCGACTAACAAAAAACGTCAGAAACACTAAATTTTACGGAAGAAATGGCAGAAGGAAGCTGCACCCAGGCTTTTTTTAAAAATTGAAAATCATCGTGGCGTCGCCCACTTATGGACCAAAAACCATATCTCAGGAATTACTATACCGATTTCAATGAAATTCAGTATATAATATTTCTCTAATATCCTGATGACATGTACGAAATATGGGTGAAATCGATTCACAACCACGCCTTCTTCCAATATAACGCTGTTTGGATTCCATCTGATGCCTTTAAGTGGCTATAGCGGTACAATAAGCTAATAGAGTTTCGAAAAAAAAACATAAATCGGTCACCTTCAAAATTTTACCTACCTTTTTTTATTTAATAAACTGGTTTCAGCTGCGTTTTTTGCTATTTCACGTTTTTAAATAATATCGTATATGCGGTTTAATTATTATTTCTTTATTGTTAGTTTTTATTTGGTGAAGTAAAATATAATTTTTTATGTACATATGTATTGTATTGAATTTTGGAATATGAAGAAGATAAAAAAGTACCATGCTCATACACTTCGGTTCCAAGCTCCTGCCCTACAGCCGTGTCGGTTCAGCCGTTCTTGAGTTATAGTAACGGTGTAGCTATTACGACTCTTTTATATATACAGTGGAAAGCAGATTACGTAGAATACAACATTCAGTCATATTAAGCAGGAAAACCGTGAAGCTTTAAGCTTGGTATCACCGATCTGCGATTGCGCGATACGCAACGTTACAATAATCAAAATAATCAGGGGGTATTCTCTGTCTTGCAAAACCCTCGTCGAATCGCGCAGTGATTATTTTCCTTCTGCAACGCAATCGGCACAACAACGAACACGCAGAAAACTTATTGGCAATGGGTGAAAAATGCGTCAGACCAAACTGCATGTTTATTTCGTGCGCGACACGATACGTAAATATATCAGCAAACTCTGCTTTAGCCAAACATTCATTACATAAATACATATTACGAAGTTAAATTCAGTTGAGGAAGCTGCAAGTTTTAAATAGATTGTATAATTTCTTACTTCAAATTTTAAAGATCAGTCGTTCATATATCAATCGAGATTCCTGCAATGAGTGCCTCTCTGGCTTTGCATTGGTTTCGATATAGATTTTTGCATTTTGCAGTCATTTCGCAAATCCGCAAGAAAGCAAGAGAATCCCCTAATATATTTCGAATTTTCAAATATTTCGAGTTACAAATTGAAAGTAAACTTCGGGGCAAAGAAAATTATTCTTAAAATTTTACCCTGCTTACAATATCGAATGGAAAACCAAATAATTCTGATCAGTCCTCCAATATCGAAACAGAATCCCAAAGGTAGCTGAACATAGAAACATGGACCACTATCAATCGGTCAAAACAGTTTCTTAATAGAGAAAATTGTTAGGTCAACAATCATCAATATTTTGCACACAAAATTTTAATCACAAACTGCCAACAGATTTCGCGCCACAACGCAAAAATTAATCCCACGTTATTTGGGAAAGTTTTTGATCTGGACAGAGTGACAGATACCGTCAAGTGCACAACGAATTTTTGGCAGAACCAGCAAAATTTGAATTACGTGGAGAAAAGGTGCAGAAATGAATTCTGCCAATTTTATTCTGATGACGAAAAAATACACCCGTCAAATATGCCCACCCGGAAATTTCCATCCGACTCTAGATTACAGTGAAATGCAGATCAGGTGCCAGACTCTGCCACAGCAAACCTTAAATCGGGGATGCCACATCAAGGTGCCTCCAAGTCATTTAAAGCGAAGCAGATACGTCGCACCCTGCCAATATCAAATGACCAGTTTAGTACAAAGCCTCAGCAATCAGCCAGAGTAGCAGTTAGCAAAGTCGTTCACAATCACTCAACATTAATTCTCCAAAAGAGATGTGCCTATGGACTTAGTGCAAGCAGTCATAAATAGTTATGACAAAGTCGTATAGGACAAGGCTTTGGATAACATTACTAAAATCTGAATTTTAGAATACTCGAACCAAAACCCATACCAGCACTATGTACAGTATTCTCTAATAAAAATCACCAATTATACATACGCACAAACAATATCAGTTTATAAAGGAATGAAGGGAAAATACAAACGTTCTGCAACTAAAATTATTAATTTCATCAATTGGAACCAAAGAAGCGCACTAGATACACAATATGCTCACTAAAATATCAAACGATTTAAGGAATTCGTTTCGAAAAGATAGTTTCCTCAATAGCGAAATAAGCAATTAATATTCAATATCAAGTGAGACTTAACAAAGAAGAGTTAAATAATATCAGATATGCAATTCAATGGGCAAGGTTAAACATTATATTTTTTTTAATATTAAATAAAGTCGAGTTAAATGGCATTAGAAAATTATTTGAATCAAGCAATATGCCACCATTGTCAATAGAGGAAATGCTAGAATTTTTCGATGAATCCTTTTTACACAATACTACAACCCTGCTATACATTGTTAAGACACCGAACTGTGATAAAACCAATTACAAAAATATACTTTTAAAGCCGATTATCAAACATAATTAGTTATCCATTTAGAACACAACGAAGTACTTCTGTTATATTAAATTGAAAATTATTTTAAAACTATCATAAATGTAACAATATGCAATAAGGACACAATTGTTAGTTTAAGAAAAACTAATTGTATACCAAAATTCATTACGAGAGAACGATCACTTTCAGCAACACTGATCATATCACACAGATTGAACAGATAGGTAACGGTTTCATCTTGTTGAACAAATTTATTGGATCAGTCACTGGAATAACTTCAACAGTCATGTAGAGGGCATATACTTGGTTCATTTTGAGAACCTCACTGTAGTTAACGAGAACAAGGAATTAAGCGAATCAATAATTAAGAAACTCGGAACGCCTACTATTCAATTAACGCCTCTAGAAGATAAACTAGTAAAGGTGTTGTCACTAGAAACGCTGGAAACTCTCTATATAAACAACACCCAACAGCATTTAAAGACAGAATCTATGATAAATATTAACGAAACAAGCAGGAGATTCTGTTGCAAACGTCCCAATTCCCAACAGCGGTTGACTCTAACGCCCCTCTGAAAATCATGACATCGAGTCCATCTCAATTCAACAACGTCTCATATTTTATTTATTTTCTTGTACTTTACTAAGATTGCTGACCATTCGTCTGCAACATTTCCGTCGCTAAGCCGAAAATTCTTCGAAAGTAACACTCATTCCACGAGCGAGTTAAACATTATATATCCTTTGAGAATAAAGAATATATGTATTTGTTTAGTTCGCACTATGTCTGTAAACCAAGCAAATTCAAATACCGTTGGTGACATTATTGGTAATTTGTCGTTAATCCTTAACAAGCTTTTCTTCGTAAAGGGGAAAACTGTCTCTAACAATTATGGCGTTCCCCCTCTTTCATTGTTATTTGTGTGGTTCGAGCGATACGTCTTGTAGTTTTTAAATTTAACGAAAGTTTCTTCAGTGAAATGGGTTTCTGATTTAAGACAAATATCAAATTTTTCAAGATGGAGTACTGTCTCTAATTCTTTTCTAGGTTTGAGCAAGCCATTTTCATTCCAGGTCATGATTTTTATTGGTTTTATTTTTGCGCCTTACTTTCGTTTTGCTATCGCTTTAAATGAGTGAGACGTTCGTGGGTACCTCTATTTTGCTCCTCTAGCTTATTAAGCTTGTTAAGGATTAACGACAAATTACCAATAATGTCACCAACGGTATTTGAATTTGCTTGGTTTACAGACATAGTGCGAACTAAACAAATACATATATTCTTTATTCTCAAAGGATATATAATGTTTAACTCGCTCGTGGAATGAGTGTTACTTTCGAAGAATTTTCGGCTTAGCGACGGAAATGTTGCAGACGAATGGTCAGCAATCTTAGTAAAGTACAAGAAAAATAAATAAAATATGAGACGTTGTTGAATTGAGATGGACTCGATGTCATGATTTTCAGAGGGGCGTTAGAGTCAACCGCTGTTGGGAATTGGGACGTTTGCAACAGAATCTCCTGCTTGTTTCGTTAATATTTATCATAGATTCTGTCTTTAAATGCTGTTGGGTGTTGTTTATATAGAGAGTTTCCAGCGTTTCTAGTGACAACACCTTTACTAGTTTATCTTCTAGAGGCGTTAATTGAATAGTAGGCGTTCCGAGTTTCTTAATTATTGATTCGCTTAATTCCTTGTTCTCGTTAACTACAGTGAGGTTCTCAAAATGAACCAAGTATATGCCCTCTACATGACTGTTGAAGTTATTCCAGTGACTGATTCAATAAATTTGTTCAACAAGATGAAACCGTTACCTATCTGTTCAATCTGTGTGATATGATCAGTGTTGCTGAAAGTGATCGTTCTCTCGTAATGAATTTTGGTATACAATTAGTTTTTCTTAAATTAACAATTGTGTCCTTATTGCATA